>NW_026929475.1:0-38945 GCF_032062105.1 Saccostrea cuccullata | reverse complement strand
CCAGCGACTTCGTTATAACCGAGTTTTGCTGTAACAATTAAGGTACTTAAGCATTTTTGAATAACATCAGAGCACAATTTTAATATTTAAATACCCTTATTTCCTACTGTGAACAAAAATATACATGACATTTTTAAAACAGATTCTACAGCTAAAATTTTCTGATTGCATTCTTTTTAATTTGCTGGTTCAAATTCAAATAATCATATCCATGCAAAAGGCATGTACTATAATAATAAATATTGACTTAATGAAGAATCTCACAAATTCACTTGATATACATTATACACATCTTAATCACTTTATTGCAATCTAATACAATCAATCAGTATAAGTCAACTCAGATAAGTAATCTTAAAGTCATAGTAGAGATGACCACACAATTTGCACTTATCATGCTTTAAAATACTAAGTCACGTGATCCATCACATTATATTTGTCTTCTCACTTCTTCCATGCCTTTTGGCCTAGTTTGTTTGTTTTTAAAAGCTCAAACCAGAAAAAAAAACTCTCATGTGTTATTAATTCTGAATATCAAAATAAATGTACTCTTATTGATAAGCAATAATAGCCTAGTAGAGAGTAATTTGAAGAACAAATATAATTATAGAATTATAGATGCTGTTTACTCCACATCAGTCAGGACAGCCAACTAGCTTATACTTGAATCACTTTCCTTTCTTCTTTTACATCATGGCACTGAAATGAATTAAAATTAATAAAAGTTTTTACTCTTTTAAATTTTTCAATACAGCTATTTTAAGTTGTTTTAAAATGATGCCAAAAGAGAAGATTTAATTGTAAACTGGGGCATATTCAAAGCGCTAGTTAGCGAAGTTTGAAAACCTTGTGAACAATTGGTCCTGCGCATGCCATTCGGATTCTCTCTGGAGTTGCTGGACATTCCAGTCTGTAGTTACCAGATAACCCATTCGCCGCACGTGCTGCTAGGACAGCCTCTCTGAGAGCGAGGTGTAGAGATACCGCCAGCAATAGTGGTGGCTCCCCGATACCCTTAAGTAGAAAAAAAATAGTGTGATCAGTTAGGGTCATCATGTAAAGACCCTTTCTGTGGTGATATTTCCATCCCCATATATCAATGAATAAAATATGAAGAAAACGAATCGTAATGAAGTTTTGAATTCCATTTAAACAATATAAATTTTGAAGCAGAGCAAATACGGAACTCTAAAAACACCCGAGGTAAGATCAGGTGCCATTTAGGATTAAGCATTCCCTGTCTACCGGTCAAATTCGCCATGTGCTTCTTGTCAAGATCGAGTGAACAAAAATATTCCACAGACAATTCAGTATAATATCACACAAAATCATAGGCGTGAATATTAATAAAAGAAAGATTCAATAGGAAAAATAATACATGTATACATGCAAATGCATGTTTTCAAATGCCCAGAAGAACAATGATTATATTCGCCAGCTGTCTGACATTACTTATTGACACACCTTTGATGAGTACACTTCTTTATTGCCTCCCGCTGCTTCTTTAAGTAACGTCACTTTGAAATCTTTCGGAATGTTTCTGATTCCGGGGATTTTATAGTTGATTGGTCCACAAGCTTCAATAAGGCCTGCCTCTGGATTTACCGTCACTTGCTCGGAAGTCATCATACCACAACCCTTTTTAATATGATAACTTCTTGAGATATTAGGTATTTCAAGTAACTGATTTGTTTCAGTGATTATTCTATCATGTCTTTTAATATGTTGTTTTTAACGTGAAAAAAGTTAATGTAATTTATCAAGTTTGACATATTTTTTTCTGTCAGTGTCCGCTAATTAAATTGGTAATCATGAAATTGAACCTCGACAAATATCAATAGAAGATAACAAATGAATTAATGTAACAGTTTTTGAAAACTTTAAGAGTATTCAGCTGACCTGCACAAATCCCCCTTCAATTTGACCGACGTCAATAGCAGGATTCAAACTTTTTCCAACATCAAATACAATGTCTGTTTTCAGTATCTAAATAGGAAAGAAAGCTCAATACATTTTCTTCTTTCAAGTGTCACACATATGTGTCAAAACACAGTAAACGTAGACTAAAGCATGAAGTTGATAAAAAGTCCAACATATCAAAAGAAAAACCTGGTGCTCTCCTGTTAAAACATCAATCTCAGTCAGGGTGCACGCCGCGCCATAGCCGTGGTACATACAGTACTCTCCTCCCTCCTCCTGCTTCCGGAAGTCATAGCCTTTGTCACGTGATCTGAAGAGCAAAGAAAATTTACCTCTCACCATAACCAATAATGTGAAAACAATCATTAATTATTGTACACTAATTGATATACTTACTTGTAAAAACCAGTGGCAGATAAGTTGATTCTACTGAAAAGGGCCGCTTTAATCTAAAAGGAAATTTTTTTTTTACATGCATTTGATTTTTACAATATAATAAATGCTTATAGAGATTTTATGATAAGAAATAATGAATAAATTAATTTTTAATATTAAAAGAGTTCACATACCAATTCCACCCAGGACGCATTTGGCATCGTTTCCTTCAGAACTTGCAGTCTTTCTTTGATTTTTTCACAAGCATTCTACAAGACATAAATAAGCAATGGGGCCATTACCGATGAGAGAACTCATTTCAGACTTAATTAAAATTTAATGCATAATGCTGCGTTGCTTCTGCTATCTTCTTTCTTAAATTTATGCAAGTCCCTTTCATTTTCATAGAAATACGTATACGAACTGATTGCTAAAGTTTAACAACTTTAAACTATTCACAAAAAAGAGACTAAAATCAGAATCTAATAATTAAGTATTAAACATTGATAGAGATGACTAGACTAAGGATTACCTTGACGGCCCCTCCATTTAAATCAGCCACAAAACTTCCTCCAGACTCCATAGAATGAGGAACAGAGTGAGTACTTGTCTCACAAAGGTGAACTTGATGTAAAGGAATACCCAATGCTGTAGCTGCAATCTATATAACAGGTATATAAAAATTACTAAACAAGTGTATAAAGAATATGGAGACAAGTAAGAGTATTCAATCTCAAAGTCCATAAAACAATACAAAATAGGAGCAGAGAAAACACGGCCCTCCGAAACATCGGAGGTGGGATCAGGTGTCATGGAGGAGTGAGCATCCCCTGCCGACCGGTCACACCCGCCGTTTGCTCCTTGTCAATATCGAGAAATAACGGGAAAAATCTGCCGTCAATTTAGTGTGTATACATTGACTTACAATTAGTATGACAAACGTCAGTTAGCAATTGACTCAATGATTAATTGTATTTGTTGACAAGGCCATTGTGTCGAGCATAGAACTGACGAAATGATGACTTTAGACGAGACTGCTAATACTGTGTTTCATCAACTTGTTTGTCAATAATTTACCTCGTTTTAGAAATTGTTCATACATAGAGCATGCTCTTGCGTATCGAATCAACTGAGATATATAAACTCCGTATGCAGGTGATAAGTAAGGGAAGTTGACGATAGAAAAGTTAAAGTCATCACGTTTATCATAGAACTTGGTTGTTAGATTCCATCAACGCCTTTCTCAAGTAAAATATCCAAGTATGAAACAGATGTGTCAGACTCTGTGGTATCTTTTTATCTCAAGCTCATCAAAATATATCTTATCGACATAGGAATGGAAATTACCATTGTTAATTGACAATGCATAGTCTATATATCTAAATGTCGAGTTCAAGGCCACAGCAAGTGTTTTCTTCTTTTCACGCATAAGATTTTGCACAAATTCTGCTTCCCATGAATACCAAAAGAGGTCTGCTAATCCAATAGATTGTTGGAAGACCTGGTCTCCAAAAACCACATAGATATTGTCATTCAGAAACTCAAGCATCTTTTTTGATGTCAACTTCTGAGTACTTGTGTGTTTAATCAGAATGTGTTTTAACAAAATAATTTCGCAAATGACAAGGTAAGCAAATTTACGAGTTCCATTTTTATTGAAAAAGCAGCTGTCAATGATATGAAAAAGCCTGGACATTAATTTATCGTGTAGAGTGGTTGCGTATTAAGTTGAAAAGTTGTAAGTTTTCGAGACATTAATTTTGATACAATTTGTGATTTGAAATTGTCCAAAAGTTGTTTGGAATTTTGCAGTATCAAATAAAAAAATTGGTACTCTCGATTTCAATTATTTGAAACGAAAATTTAATTCATATCTATTCCTCAGTCAAAGTGAATTTATGTTTCTTTAAAACGTATATTCCACCGAAAATAATCAAGTCAGGCACAGCATAGAAAATTCTGAACCAAGGCTATTTATAAAAGAGAAGCCTTTCTCTTGTAGATAACTTTTCCACGTGTATACCTGACACATCTTTGTATGAAGGCCTTGTCCCATTTCTATCCCTCCGTGTGATATTAACACAGAACCGTCCTTGTAAACATTAACCAAAGCTCCAGCCTACAAATTAAAACTATATTTTAAGATCAGCAAACAGCATGTATACCTTGACGTTTGGTTCACTTTTTGTCATAAAATAGAAAGTTAAGAAACATAATACTTATAATATTTTATTATGAGGAAAAAGACCATATGGAGAAAAAAATCGTAACAAATGCCCAGTTCTTCAGGTCAAACGACGATCCTAAAAGAGACTGAAAACTGTGCACTCAAAGAAGAAGAAGGTAAGAAGAGATACTCCGTAATTTTGTGATGTAGCAAACAATTATAGTTTTAAATATACAGGTATCCAATAATGTATTGTAGGTCTCCTAAATTATTAAGTTACATTATATACGTATACGTCATTCATAAAAATATTAAATCTACATGGAGCAGCTATTTATCTTTAATTAATATGATAAGTCCTGAATTATCATATGAAAAAGATACAGAAAAGACTCACATAATTAGCACTGAGTGGTGGGTAGCCGAAGAAGAAGATACAGGGCGACATAGCTACACCTCTCTTTCTCCATTGATTGTCCCTACAGAGATAGGATTCACAATGGTTTAGAAATCAACAGTGGAGTTAAGACAGAAGAGGTAAACATGTTTTTCAAAAGATATTGTTTGTGATTTAGCATTTAAAATGCAAAAACAATTATGTAAGTTATGATTGCTCAAACATTTTCTGTTTTTAAAACCATCATTGTTTATATGGTATTTAAATTATATGTGTTTAGATTCATATAACATAATATTTTTAATGTCGTAGTGGGTAACCTTTTTTTATAATTCCGAGTATAAACTTTTGACATTTTGCAGTCACTTTTTAAATTGATCTTTTCTGAACTTTTATTATAATAACCAGATAATGTTCGTGCAGGGTGATTAATAGATGATATATTTCTGTGAAAATAACACTCGTTCAATAATAAAACATGAAAATGCAAGGTACATGTCTATATATACAGTTGTATTTATAGAAAATGAAATCTTTTAGTTATCATGTCGTCTGCAAGGCTTCCACACCTGCTTGGGGCTCTTTAAATTTGGACATATGGGTGAAGGCTAATATCAGGGAAAAAATCTACCAAGGGATATAAAACTAGAAATAATCAACCCTAAAGCCTAGACAAATCGTTTACTTTTACATAATGAAACTTAGATTTTTAAACACTTTTAGTGTACGTACATGTAACGGTTAAAAAAAAATAACTTTTACACTAGTTTTCCCCTGTCACCTGTTGAAATCCGCCACTTCTCTTTCTACAGTGTTAAAGTTGCTCTGTGTTTTACAGTCCTCCCAACATCTGACCAGGTTAAAATCTGACAAAACTTTACCATACATGTCTGTGTCGCCCTCTCTGAACGTATTCATCTCTCTCAGCTGTAAATCAGACACAAAAACTTCCTGTCTTTCTTCATCAAATTGAATTCAAATATATACCGTATCATTATTAGAGAATAGTTTGCTTTTACCATGTCTTCAGAAATAATGAACAATTCATAAAAAGAAAAGAAACTTTTAGAACTGAAAAATTCAATTGTTTTCTGAATGGACTTTTGAGAGAAGCACTGACTTCTACAATTGACGGTTTACTTTGACATTTAAACATGTATCATGTACAGAAGTAAAGTACTGATAATAGACCAGGAAACTTTTTAGTGGTCATAGGTATGGTGTTAAGGGCACTAACATATGAAGGCTAGGAGTTGATAGTATATATAGTGGTTGTCGTTTTCTTCAACGACATTTTATAATTTGTGCTTTGGAATAACCCATTATTTTCGTTTTTTTAAAAATGTTGAGTTAAATATGTCATCGTAAAAGAGCTTCCGTACATTGCCCTGGTGTAAAAGTAAGTCTTCAATTATAAAAGTCAGCACTCCCTCGTAAATTAAAAGTCCAATAGGAACTCACTTTGTTGAAGGGCATGTTCAGATGCTTAGAAACATCAAACATGATACTCTGAATGATAAAGTGGGCTTGGGGCATTCCGAACCCCCTCATGGCGGTGCTGGATGGGATGTTAGTCTGACACAGATGGCCCGTGGAGGAGTAATGGGGGATCTTATAGATGCTGGCCATTCCCGCCATCATCTGGTTTAGTACCTGTGTATAATGTATATAATAAATCATAAAGGGAATAAATACATTTAAGTTATCTTGTATTAAAAAGTGAAAATGTTAAGAGAATATAATTATCATCCAATTAAGCAATATTTGAACAATATTTCGAAGTTATTAATTGAAAAAATAACAGCTATATTCATAGATCAGTACAATAATTTTTGCAAAATCTGACAACAGGAAGTTGTCTTTGATGTTATATGAAAATGCTTACTCTGCCAATTCGATGAACAAATTTTACTGAAAATAGTTACATAAAATATCCGTATCTTTCACAAGACTGAATGAAAATTTATGAATGCTAGTAAATGGAATTAATAATGAACCGGGTTATGATAGACATATAGATTGCATTTGGATATGTCCTGCAGTGGGTTTCCAACCCAATCAAGGATCAATATTTTACTTTGTAACTTTAGAGCAATCCAATAGCACTGCGCCACTAGAGAGACTTGATTGCTTTATTAGGTTGGGATACATGTGTATAACATATGAAGTATGAAAAGAATCGCTTAAACTAGTGAAATAGCTATTAAAAAGTTGGCCTGATAGAGCTCTGGATTTAAATCTCCCCAAAAGGGAGACACAAACATGGATTGGTTTCATTTGGCAGCTATGTTTGAACCGGGTATTCTCTACTCTGGAAAAGTGATTGAGCCTAGAAGTTCACAAGTATTTATACCACCATAGAAATTTACTGTAAGGAAACATCTTTATCCGGAGAGAGACAATGTGGTAATACATTATGCAGGCCTCCTACTAGATTTTTTAATGTTTTAGCTCAATAGGCACAGCGTCATCTGTTACATATGATTCAAAAGTTTTAAATGAACTGTGTACGGAAGCTCTCACCATCGGACTTAATCCCTTGATAGCACCAGCATTTAAATAAAATTCCAGAGACAATGCATTCAATGTTCCATCTTTACTAAAGCCAACCTATCAAATTAAAAAAATAATAAACAGGCAATCATTGTATTTTGCGACCTATTCAATATATACATTTTGATATGTAAAAAAAATTATTCTATTATATATTAAACAAATACATAATTATGTATTAAATTTTGTGTTCAGTGAAATACTGATATTTGTTACATGGTTTATGTATAGTCCCTATATTATGTAATGGCTATTATACAGTTATTGACTGGGTATGAGGGCAACATATGATTTGTTGGACCTGAAGGTGAAAATGTTGCCCGAGGCCGCAGGCCAAGGGCAACATTTTCACCTTCAGGTCCAACAAATCATATGTTGCCCGAATCCCAGTCTATAACTGTTTTGTTATACCCTTCACTGCTCACTTAAGATTGATCAATTTAATCAATACACGCTATTTTATCAATTATTTTATATGGAAAATTATGGCTTCTTCGGTAAATATAAAACATCAAGCTGAGAAAGAACAAAATCAATTATATATCTATTGTATCACAAAAATTATTTATCACAAAACATACTCTTCCCTTCTTCCTTACCTTGCTGTTAGCAACAACTCTTGTAGCTCTTAACTTCGGCTATTTTCGCGTCGCCGATATTGAACGATGATTAATTGTGACGTAACAGACGAATGACGTTGCGGTCTAACAATTCTTATGTAAGACCGGTCAATAGTGAAATTGTTAGACCGATGAAATAAACAGTTCTTTTGTTGGACTTTTTGTAAGTAATAAATATATAGAATGATATTTATAAGGGTATAACAATATTAAATATCTATATCCATGTGGTGAAAGAGCCTTTACCCTGAAAATTGGAAAATCGTTTCATATACAAACTCCAATCATCAAAACAGATTCCAAGCAAAACGCGTCAAATAACCTTTTCACATAACCAAGCATATTTATTTTACACCGAGTAAATTACTTGCATCAACTGATCGATGTCTTTTGATTAGTTTTCAGTCTTACTTTATAAAACGCCTTCGTTCCGTGACGTTTACCAGTAGCTCTGACGTCATAATCTCTCTGGAAAATACAGCGGACTGGTCGATTCACTCTAAAAATAGAATACGTTTTTATTGAAGGAGATTCTTAATATGCTTAGATATAGCATGATGATATATGAGTAGAAGAAGAATAACAATATTCAGGAAGTATGTATTATTAGTTACATAGTGTTTTGGTGACAGGGTACTGGATGCTACCTGATTTGTAAATTTCATACCTGGCGAGGCGGAGCCGAGGCTTCAAATTTATCATTATTTGAAAATTACCTCAAGCGGAGAAATTAAATGTTTTTGACGTTACTCATTGTGACGTAGGCAATTTATGTTATACAAAATGGATTAAATCTTTCAACCAATCAAATGTTACAAACTAAAATTAAATTATCATGGATTAGTAGCCCTTTTCACAAAATGTCTTAAGTTTTTAGCTTAAGATTTTAACTTACGAATCTCTGACGACAAATCTTAAGTGCTTTTCACGAACGCATTTAAAGCAGATTGAACTTACGATTTTATTGCGAAAGACTTCATCCTTAGCAACAATCTCAATATGCTCTATAATCCTTAAATTAGTAGATGAAAATAAGAATGAAGCTTAGTTTTCATCATTTGTCAGCAAAAACAAGTTAACGTTATTGACAAGAAATAACAAGTACAATAGATTATGAAGCAAGAAGATTGAAATTTGACGTCACAATCATACAAAAGGTATTTCATTTTTCCACAATGAGTGTAAGAACATAAAACACATTATTGGAAGTTACTTTTGAAACTTCTGTATAACGTGAATTTTGATTTTTGTTGTTTATATTTTAACAATAAATCGGTTTGCAAATACTTAAGAGAGGGTTAGGGTTCTCGTAAAGTTATGATATATTTTGCAATTAGGACTTATTGTAAAAACGACTTTAATATCGTAAGTTTTCACTATAGATAAAAATATGTCATAAAATTTTTTGTGAAAAGAGTTACAGATTCTCTTAACACCCGTTACATTTGTCAGGACAGGGTTTTTTAAACCTACATGTATATACACAACCTAACCATTATATTGGTATTGAAATGCTATGCAAAAATATTTCATGGTTACTAGTATTTGGTATTCAATATACAGTTAAATAAACAATAATAGCATAACATATAGTATTATATTTTTTTTTATTTAAAGTGTAATCAATGTAAAGGATTTCCTGCATGACTCCTGCAAAGGCAAAACGCATTAAATGTTATTCCAAAAATGTCCAGTAATGATTAAGGTACTCCGATCCCCAGGTTCTGAAAATCAAGCATTGACTAATTGAAAATGCTCAAAAAAATGTCTCTGAATTTTCAAAGTAACATGTTTTTACCCACAATATTTCTTCAGACTTCATCTTTCAAGTTTATCATATCATATAGAGAAAATTGGTAAATCTCGAATATATTTTCAGGGACTGCGAATAAACACACCTGCTATGCATTTTTCAGTTCAAATTTATCAATTAGCACATTTTAAAAATGAAAATCATAGGTATCCAGGATTTTGTAGAAATTCCACAACTTTTATACATATAATGTTCTTTAATTTCTTTTATTTTCCACGATCATTTTACAATGCAAAGTGTATAAAGATTCTCCTGTCATTTCAAAGCACCATAAATCACTTCTAATTTCATATCATATTAATAAACATTGGTATCTATGGTTAAATTAAAATGACCATCAATATGTAATTTCAAAATGCTTTTACGGGGTAAAAATTCGACTTTTTATTAGACCTTTCTGAAAACTTCAAAAAGCCTTGACGCACATTTAGAGGTATATAATGAAAATTATTGCATGAAAAGATTTAATTTTCCAGCTTCATTTTGAGACTTTTTGAATTATATTAACAAGAGGCCCACGGGCCTTATAGGTCACCTGAGCATTATGCAACAACTTTCCAGTTACAGTGTATTGAATTTGATTCATGTTTTAAGCCAGATGCTATATGGCACTCACAATTTTGAAAGGGCACCATTGATCATCATAACAATAAACTTAGCAGTTGCTTAGCTTGGTTACTGAATACCCATACGCAGGGTAGGGGAACAAAAATGCACTCCAACTAATCAGTAATATTCATCAATAATCAGTAGTACCCCTAACACTCTGACATAAACCCCAGTCCCTAGGTTGCACAAATTTTTAAAAGGCACCCTTAAAATTGCCTATCAAAAAGTAAATAAATGTTTTATAAATACAAAGGACCAGATTTCAAACAATTAATTCATTTTCAGTATATAAGTAGAGCTCCCACCCCTGACACTGGGGCCTTGAAATTCACAATTCTGCAAGATTAGGGCCTTTGCTCATCATAACTATATAGGTAGTTCATCTGCTTCATACCCAGAGACAGAGAAGAAAATTTTCAAAGATTTAATGTATTTTCACTATATAATCAATAGAGCCCCACCCTAACACCAGAACCCCAGACCCTAGGGCAATGAAATTCATAATTTTAGAAGAGGCATTCTTGCTCATCATAACTATGCACTTACTTAGTTTATCTAATACCTAAGAGCAGAGAAAAAGATTTTCAAAGAATTCATGTATTTTCACCATATGATCAATAGAGCCCCCCCCCAACACCAGAACCCTTGACCCTGGGGCCATAAAATTCACAATTTTGGTTGAGGCACTCTTGCTCATCATCACTATGCACTTAGTTAATTTATTTAATACCTAGGAGCAGAGAAAAAGATTTTCAAAGAATTCATGTAATTTCACTATATAATCAATAAAGCCCCCCCCCCCAACACCAGAACCCTTGATGATAGGGCCATTAAATTCACAATTTTGGTTGAAGCACACTTGCTCATCATAACTATGCACTTAGTTAGTTTATATAATACCTAGGAGCAGAGAAGATTTTCAAGGAATTCACATATTTTCACTATATAATCAATAGAGCCCCCCCCCCCCCCACCCCCACACACACACCAGAACCCTTGACCCTGGGGCCATAAAATTCACAATCTTGGTTGAGGAACACTTGCTTATCATAACTATGTAAGTTAGTTTATTTAATACCTAGGAGCAGAGAAGAAGATTTTCAAAGAATCAAAGAATTCATGTATTTTCACTTTATAAACAATAAATCCCCCCCCCCCCCCCACCAGAACCATTGATGCTGGGGCCATAAAATTCACAATTTTTGTAGAGGCACTCTTGCTCATCATAACTATGCACTTACTTAGTTTATTTAATACCCAGGAGCAGAGAAGAAGATTTTCAAAGAATTCATGTAATTTCACTATATAATCAATAGAGCCCCCCCCCCCCCCCCCCCAACACCAGAACCCTTGACCCTGGGGCCATAAAATTCACAATTTTGGTAGAGGCACTCTTGCTCATCATAACTATGTACTTAGTTGGTTTATTTAATACCCAGGAGCAGAGAAGAAGATTTTCAAAGAAATAATGCATTTTCACTACCTACTTATTTAGCCCCGCCCTAGCACTAGAACCCCTGACCCCAGGGCCATGAATTTCACAATTTTGGTAGAGGACTCAATGCTGATTACAATCATGCAAATAGTTTGACTGCTTGATGTCCAGGAGTAAAGAAGAAGATTTTTAAAGATTGCATAAATTTTAGTGGTTTTGGCCCCACCCCTCAGGCCCCAGGGGGGGCAGGGATCATGAAATTCACAATTTTTGTTCCCCTTCACCCATAGATGCTTTGTGCCAAATTTGGTTGAAATTGGTTCAGTGGTTGCAGAGAAGAAGCTGAAAATGTTCAAATGTTAACACACGACACACGACACACAACACACGACACACGACGGACGACGACGGACGAAAACGGATAGCAATAGGTCACCTGAGTTTACTCAGGTGACCTAAAAATTAAAGAGTTGTCTTTCCTAGCTGAGGATCGGAGTCCCTTAAGCTAGTAACGACAATACTCAACAGAGTATAGGATTTCTTACTTCCAAGCAGCTACCGATGTTATTCCGGTCAGAGGAATGATGTCTATGGCCTTCCCACCAAAGGCACCGCCTTCATAATAGATCAAAAATAAATATAAAATAATATAGTATAAAAAATATTTCTCTTAAGTAATAATCCTCGTATTTCTTTAAAAATGTAAAAATATGTACAACTCCTTACCAATTCGCTTTACCCTTATGTTTATTCTGTTGCACGGAATCAACAGAAACTGTCCGACCCATTTCTAAGAGAGAAAGATGAAATTGACTAAACATGCAGTATTCTTGTCACCTGGAATTATTCAACTTCAATAATTATCAGGAGATGGCCGTATCCTATATAATTATTATTTTTAAATTGAATATCAAGTCAAGTATTTGTATCTAAGAAATGATAATATATACAGTATAATGTGATAATTGTTTTGTTTTTTTTGAATCAAACAAAATAATATGAGTAAATCATATTTTTTATGTTATTTCAATTTTTTTCAATAAAAAATATATAAAGTTTCCATGTAGATTCTATATCTCTTTAAATCTTTAAATTTGAACTATCCGTTACCTGCAATCCAGAAGGATCTTGCGTTCCTACAAATATCTCTATTTCTTTATCTTCTTTTTTGGGACATATCAGGGCTGAACACGGCTCCATATAAAGATGCTCCTGCGCACCTGTCTCCACAACGCCCTCTAGCGTCACTTCAGACTCAGTCATTCCTTGCTCGATGTTCCCTTGTTTCGTTGAGTTGGTGAAATCAAACAAGTTTTCTTTCTCAGTTGCATCCTAATGTATCAAAAATTATTCACCTGAGTGCACGTGTGTTATTTTGGTGTTTCTTCCTGAGAATCCTATTGTGCTTATTGAAATGTTATGTGAATACGAGTCTCTGTGTTGGTGCATTGCTATGATCAACAAACATCGTTTAAAGATAAAATATCCTACTGTCTCTTAATACATATTTAGATATTTACCAAAGGGTTTCGTGATCTTGATAAAACACGACAAAACGACTAAATTTTGTATAACAATATAATTTAAAAACTAGTAGCTAGTCATCAACAGCTCTTGGGATTTGTGTAAAAGCTCTCCAAATTGTTTTAAATGATAGGATTTGGTGAAATGAGATTTTATGGATGTTGTTCACATAAGTAAAACTAAATGTACTAGTTATATTAGTAGTCTTCATTACTGTAACATGATTGCGTTCGTTCATGATTGATGGCTGTAGTGATTGTTGTTAACAAACTTAAATTAGTATTACAACAACGATGGAGAATACGAAATTATAATAACATCTTCTATTTGAACATAAAATGGGTAGCAACTGTTCCTTCGCCATGCGCTCGGCACTTTGAAGTGAAAGTTGCGGGTCCTTCGGATGACACCTTAAAAACCGAGGCCCCGTGTCAGCGCGCGGCAGGCGTTGGCACGATAAAGATCCCTCACTGTTCAATGGCCCTGAGTGCCGAGTAAAGGTAAAAATTTGAAGCCCTTCACCGGCATACGGTGACGTCTCCATATGAGTGAAAAATTCTCGAGGGGGACGTTAAACAATATACAATCAATCAATCAATCAATCTATTTGAACACTTTAATTAACAGTTAAATTAAATACATGCAGTACTGATCATAAGAGAGTACCACTGCTTAAAAGAAATCTTACGTCAATGGTAAACACAGCGGGTAGATTTTCATATTCAACTTTCACCAGTTTAGCCGCAGCTCTGGCTTCCTCCCTTGTTCTGGCTAGAATTCCCGCAATAGGTTGTCCAAAATAAGTCACCTACAAACAAAATAATATATTCATTATATTTTCATTACAGAAGTAGCTATAATATAAGAAGGTAGGCAGATTATCTGTTTGAGAAACAAAGTTTGCAGAATAAACACACCTTCCACAAAGTTTATTTATATTGTTTGCATCAGAAAAAAATATATCTGATGTACAGTTATTCAATATAATTTTCAAATTACTTCTTTATCAGCAAATAAAGGTGCTTCTGGTCCAAATTCTCCATACTCCAATTCTCCGGGGACGTCTCTGTAATCTACAAAGTCCTCCACCCCGGGGGACCCCAGAGCCGCAGAGAAATCGACGGAGAGAATTTTAGCATGATCGCGGGAACTGGAAACTAGGGCTAACGACAATTCATCTGAGAAGAAAAAATGACAAACAGTTTAGTTTTTTATTCGTATAATAACTAATTGTGCTTTGAATCCTTTTAATCAGCGTATTGAATTTTAGAATTATATAATATAATTTATAGCAACAAATATGAAGCTTAGGAACAATAATGAAGCTCAAAAGTTTACTGAGTTTACTGGAACGATTCAGAAAGCGAATAGAGCAAAGAAAGAAATCTAAACTTCAAATATAGGATCAGGTGCCATGAAGAAATAGGCATATAGATTCATCTCATTTCCACAAAAAACACTGATTATTTTATATTGTAGTCATCCAGATATAGTAGTACTTTTGTACTCTGGAATATCGTCCACATATACTGCCTCTCCAGTTGTGATGCTCTCAGACGACACGTGTGGCACAGGTTGCCAGACGATGTTGCTGCTGTCGTCTGCTGGTACGTCATAAAACTGTGCTCCTGTTGAGTGGACCGGAGTAAGGCCAAAGGTACCTCCCTCCGATATCTTTGTAATGAAAAGATAGTTTAAAATTACTAGCATGCTACAAATATGTACAAAAGAAAAGTATGGTTTTCTATGAACTGAATGTTCTTAGCAGGAAGAAAAGGGTAATGTTTGTTTTCTTAAACTAGGATGACATTCTAACAAATCCATGATAACTTAATTAAAAAACAATTTGTCGTACGTAAGCATATCTACATTGAAAATTGAAATTGAATAAGAAAATGTGAAACTTTTGATTTTCTATGGTGAATTTCTCAGAACATTGATATGTTTTAGTTACAGTTAAAAATTCAAATTCTACCATTTGTAAATATTTTACATTCAATGCGTGTATTTCAATATCAAATACCGTTCAATTCTTACTTCAAGTTTAGAACAACTTAAAAATGACCTGTCAAACTATTATATTATTAAATACCCTATCTTTTACATATAAATTTAAAATAAAATAAATATATGAACTACATATAAAAAGAACTTTACCTGAAGTAATTCGCATAACCTCTTGTAAAATTTAAAGAAGAAAGCACAGGCTAGTGTTATTTTGTATTTCAGTTGTTTAGCCCTAGAGTTTTTCAGTTCCTGAACAATGACGTCACCAGTGTCCTCCAGTAATTCTTCTGTGAAAGGGCTGCCAATTTATAATCGTAATTTGATATCAATGAAACATACTATGGAGATAACAAACAGTATTCAAAATCAAAAGTCCTTAAAACAATAATAGGAGCAAACATGGACCTCTAGAACATCGAAGATGGTATAAAAACAAATCAAAAAATGTTTAGATTGGAATTCAAAAATGTTCGAAAATGGTTATTTTCATATCTTCCATGTTACCTTCCCACAGCTTTCTTTGTAACGTTTTCTAAATATCTTGGTTTACTTTCTATGTTTCCAACACAGAATCGCATGTCTTTAATTCTGCTAGACTGTTCCTCAATTTTTACAAAAAGTCCTGCATTTACAACAGCATAATCCATTCCTCTTCTAAAAGGCTGCTTTCCGAAAAATATGAACTCATTCTGTGGAATATATTAATTTTTAATTAGAAATCATTTTTAAGGATAATAATTACATGTACTAGTATATCAGTTAATATCAATAAAATTTAGCATGTTTTCTTTTAACTTCTTTGTATGTAATAGTTAATATTACCTTTTGATTCCGGGGTAACCTCACTGATATCAAAATTGAATTCGACGAGAATGAATTCGGGAAAAAGTCCTCCGAGTACTTTATGACTTGGGGATTCTTGTCCCCTAAAATCGAATATAGTTTTTCTTTAACATATGAATTTCATTTTTTCTTCCTAAAATTATACACTGAATAAACTAGAAAACCGACTAGTCAGCAAGGGCCCCGCTAATGAGAAGTAGAAACATAAGGGTGCAGCTTACGGAATGAGAATTTTAATTGATTACAATTTTTTTAAATATATGAAGAATATAAGCAACAACTGTAGTTGTAAAATTCCAAGATAATTCCTGAATGTCCAAAAACCTGTAATTATTAACCTTGTATTTACATAAAACAGGGAAAACCTCAAGACTTATAATAACTTAATTAAATGTGTATCTAAAAAGATTTAAGCAGGTGTTTTATAAAATGCTAGCCTTCAGTAAATGCAAATATCACCCAGGATTGACCTCAACTTCAAAACAAACATCAGCTGCAGACAAAGGTGTTTATTAATCTTCGTTTGACAGATAAAGATAAGCCTCTAATTTTTCTGCAGCAAGCAAGATAATTTATTCCAGGGGATTAATCGTACTGCTCTCTCATCCTTCTCTTCTCAATTTACAAAGAACTTTTTCCAGCAATGACAGAATGGGGTTATTATCTGATTACATGTTGAAATTAACAGCATTAAGGCAGCAAAAAAAAATTAATAATAAATAAATTAATTAAATCTAAAATAATAATAATAAAAAGGGATATCTTAAATGGTACCTTGTTTTTAGAATTCAATAACATCGTAACTCATTGTGTACGGTATTTTAACCAAAATAAAGAATGAACATTGTTTAAATCCATATTTCAGAGAATGTACACATCATTTAAAATGAACTTAACTTCAAAACAAACTTCATTTAGAGAGAGGAAGGTGGCATAGTAAATGAGTAATTAATCTAAATGTGACAGATAAAGATAATGCTTAGAATTTACTTCAAGTGGAAGGTTAATTAATCCCAAGGGAATCATTGCACAAATCTCATAGTTCACAAAAGGAATATTCTCAGCAGTTATCTCTCTCTGTCCATTCATTATTATGCATATATTAGGAATCTACCCCACCACCCCAGCTCCAAACCAGAAGACATAGAGAACCAAACTTAGCATCACAATATGTCTTTCTGCCTCCTGAACCACCATACCAAATTTGAACTTAATTGGTCAACCATAAAAAAAAAGTTATTAGGAAAAAAACCAGACACAGAAAATTTGTGGACGGAAGAAGGACAAATGGACAGACAGACTGACAGACAGACAGAGTGATTACTATAGGGCATCCGCAAATACTTGCGGGGCCCTAACAAAACAAACTTAATTTTATGTTTCATGAGTCTTTATTTACTACTACTTTGTACAGTGAAAAAAAAAATATTTAAAATAGCACAAGATGTGTAATCTGATGGATGCAGTTTCCGGATTAGTGACCCATGGTTAATAATAACTCTAAAAATTATTTTATAATTCTTGATAGTATAGATTCACTTTTATAATGAAACTATGATTAACAACTCTTTTATTGTAACTTAAGTTAATACATATTAAAAATAGTTTACAAAAAAGAACTTTCACTCATGTTAATATTTTTATATTATGCATTACTATAAACTCTAAAATCTCTTTCGTTGGAACTACATAAGCTCATTTTGATGCTTTTCCAGCAGATTGAAAAGTTCATATTTTACCTATATTTATAAACTATTTACATGTGTAAAATAAAACTGTCATTAACGTTAATATGATTTGTTGTAACATTCTAATATTTTATATATCTATTTGGCTATATTTTACCAGCAGACTGAAAAGTCAAAATAGCTCCAGAGGTCATCAGTAACGTTTGAAGGTCGTGTGGACCTGTAGACATTACGTGGCCACCAATTGTCTACAAAAAATTATCATAATATCTGTTTTTATTTGGCTTGCTGCATGATTTTTAAATCGGTGAAATAAAATATATATATATGTGCTAATTATTCAAAAAATTAAAGATATATTCTTATTTATTTTCTAAATTTTATTTGAAAAATGCAAAAACTCTCTTAAGATAAGTTTTTGACAGACAAATTGCAACACAGAAGTTAAGATTATGTGCAAGTGGCATTAAACAATTTTAATTCTACATGGTTAATTCAAAATTTGACTTGAGATATACATTCCCATTAATTTAGACTTTCCGAAGTAGACATCTCCATAATATGTAATATATGGAGATGAAGAAAATATTTTTCATTTATTTCCAACGATTCTTACAGCAACATTCCTGACTTGGTCAGCTGCAATCCAACGAATTCCCTCAAGAAGAGCCCCAACTAAGGTGCCTTCATTGTCTAAAATGCACATCTTGTTAAATACAGATATAATTAAAACTTTCACACAAACAAATTATTAGTAAATATCTCCACAGATACTGGTTATAAAAATAAAACCTGTTTAATTTGATTAAGTTTTGCCATATATTGGTATATAAATAGGACATTGCTCATCTATCTAGGAAATTTGTAAGGATAACTGCCAATAGTATGTGTGAAGGAGATTGATTTTAGAAAGTTTTAAAAAAAATTAAAAGGTAAGAAATCTTAAAATTTGTTTTTGAATGTAATAAGGGACGATTTTACCCAGTTGTCCAATAATGTTATAGTTATAGTTAGGAAATCAAAATTGTTCTTTTTAGGCAAGTTTTTATAAATCCGAATTTATAATACTGTATATATATATATTTACTGTATAGCAGAACGAAAATGAATTAAGTTAAAAACACCATGATACAAAGCTGACACATATAAAAAAATTCTTTTCTTACCTTTTGATGTAAGAGACAGAACAAATTGTTCCATTTCAGAGAATGTAACAGCGGAACCAAAGACAATCTCATTCTCGTCTTGTTTCATCACCTTCAGTTCTGAGACTCCTGTACAACTCACCAAAACTCTGGATGTCTTGTTGTTTCTGATATCGGAGCCTGATAAAGTTACAGGAATTTATCTTTAGTTTATGACACAAATAAAACACAGTCACTAAATATCTAAGTCATTTGTCTTTACATGAAAAGGAAGCTACGAACATTAGATAGTTATTATACAGTGTGACGATTCGAACAAGTTAGGGAATCAAATATTCATAATTTCAAACATGATTCTTTCTTAGATAACAAATAAACATGTTAGACCTATCAACACATGTTTTTTTTAAAAATACAAAAATATATTATTTTTGCAAAAATTAACAAATTCTACAATGCATGGCCATATGTGTTTTACACATTGTCAAAATAATTTCGTATTAAGCTTTGGTATTAAATACTTCTTTTGGTTGAAGCATTGGACATGCCGCTCATACATCGTCTCAAGCCACGGTCCGAAGTAAAAACGTCCCAACGATCTAGTCACGCAAAATTGAAGTGTGTATGTATTGAATGAGATGTACGTCATTAAGCAAAAAATACATAAATGTATATATAGCTGCATTGGACATGCCGCTCACCCATAACAATCACTGCCTCTGGATGTGCTGCTCTCACATTTTAGCAAGCTAGATGTATGTATTGAATGAGATGTACGTCATTAAGCAAAAAATACATAAATGTATATATAGTTTGAAGTACATGTATACTAAATGTCTATAAAATATTTCATTAAGAAACACGTGTATCCCCCTATTCCTGAAAATGTAAATTCTTAAAAAGTAATTAAGTACGATTAATAATGTTTTTTTCTAATAAAATTCAATATATGAATGTTGTTTCATGTATACAGACATGTAGTTTATTCAACAGAGGATTGAACTCAATATATAGCCTTCAAAAACCATTTTAGGATATAATGATACTTCCTATTTGACTTTCATAATTTTTTTTTTTTTATCTTTTGCTTTATATAAAAATGTGAATAACTGCTCTCACATTAAAGAGGTTAAAGAAAACTGCTGTAATTATATATTTTTTTTTATTCTTTATATAAAAATGTGAATAACCATTAAAGATGCTGTAATTATATATTTTGCAGACTGTCATTCGCATATGGTTTTTAACTTTGTGTGTACCTGTAATTCATTTGGAAATATTACTTCTTGACTCTCATCTTTATTTATATTACGAAGGTTTGTATCCTGAAAGGAACAATTATAGAATATCATATAAACAATTCAAATTATTTACAATATTCATAAAGTGGGTGCAATGTTAACATGGATTTTCGGGTACCACGTGCCTACTCTTATTAAAGCAATAAAATCCCCATTTTGTTTTTGTTTATATGAAATCCCATTATTTTTCAAGTGCTTTTAGATAATATTGTACCTATAAATAATGCTGTGATAAAAACGTAACGAGCAAAGTTCTTTATAGCATAGATAATTTTATTTCTTATATTCTCAGAAAATACTGACAAGTTCATTAGTCAAATTAAAATTATATCTAACATGATTAACCCAGTTCCAGGCATTCACGCATTTTAACGCATACACCATTTCCTATTTCTAACGCAATATCAAGCATATACCGTTTCCCCGCAATGACGTATTTTCACGCACTTTAAAAAATTCATTTAATCTTCAATTTTTTGCGAAATTCCTTCTAGTTTAAGCTTCCTGAAATTTTATAAAATAAGAAAAAGTTATTTTTCTATCAAAATATTACTCATAATTTTTGCGCTGAACTTTAGAGAAACTAATTCCACGCTATAAAGTGTTTGCGGTGAAATGGTACACACATATTTCTATGACTTTATCATTAAGTATGTGTTGCATAACAATTCAGTAAGTTGTGAAGAGTTAAAGTCTTTATGTAAATTGGTCACAGTGATTCATAAACATAGGATCAGGGATGCTGAGGGTTTAACTTACTGCCATATTGATATCAATCCCTTCTTCTTTTTCCGTGTTCATGCAGCATGACTTTCCCCTCCCACAACTCTAGAAAGTTAGAAAAATGAATACATTTCAAAGCCGTTGTAACTTACAAACAACAGGTATTTTATTTATCTCTGTATCCATTTAAGAGAAACCTTTTTACTCAAAACATAAACGTATGAATTAATTAATATAAAACACTGCAAATTTGGTGATTGGACGAAGCCATGATTCAGTTTTGATTATTTTATATCTATTTTCATTGTAAACGATTTTCAAATTAAAGGTTGTTTTTAACCTAAAAAGTAATTAGAGATCGGCATAACATCGTCACCCTTTTTGTGAAAGTTTACTCATCATTTATGTTTGACACACAGAAAAAAAAATAAAAATCGTTCAAATTAGGTTTTGTGTCCTCGTTGTCATGGTCACTCTTTTTTTAAAACTAATATTTCCAGCTTCTTTGAATATTTATTGAGCCGTCATACAGACGAGAAAGGAAAATTTGACAGTTCACACACATAAAAACTTTGCCCTAACGTTCTGCGTATGACGAAAATTATTTCTTTCATACATTTCAGTTTATATGTGTTGAACTTAGCCATTCTTTTTAGAGATTTTACATACATCTTGATGTGATGACTTTTAAAACTTTCCATCGTCAACTTTCTTTATTTCCGTAACAATATAACCTTATCACTTGCATGTTGATTTAATGTCGTACTGCTGATTCGGTAAGTAAGAGCTTACTGTATGCATACACAATTTCTGAAACAAGACAAGCGATTGAAAAACAAGTTCGAAAATCGTGAATTTTAATTTCTTTCAAATTCAACATTTCGCTTATTCTAGTTCAATAGCATGACCAAGTCAATGAATAAAATCTACCATTAAGTTCAGTGCTGACTAACATTATTTTACAAATTGTAGAGCCACTATATTAGGATATGTAAACTGAATCGTCTATTGGATTTTAATGTGAACAGTCGACAGGGAATGCTTAATTACTCCTCTGCTAACTATGTTTTTGAGGTAAAATTTGCTCTGCTCCAAATTTGTTGTGATTCAATGATATCGTAGCTAGTTTGAAGAAAGACTGCGTCAATGCGTGGTAGGTAACTGTTGAAGTATTCAAAGAAAATAGCTTATGGAGACTTTAATTCTAGCGTTTCCTCAATAAGAACAATATATATATATAGATTATAAATATATTAAACAGTGTGTAAGGAAGCACATGCAGTAAATGCATACACATATAATTCAGATACACATGTATACGTATAATTACCATTTAAAATGAGTGAAAGGCGTAACGAGTTTTCAAAGACATACACTTCCCAACATTTATTAAGAGATATCTGCACCGTTCTTCTGTTCCTTTCATCAAAATAGGACGTTATAACAAACGCTATACAAGCCTATACATTTATAACCTCAGCAGCACTATTAGAATTATATTCGATAACGCAATACTTACCGACTTAAAAGCCTCCAGAATAGATCGATATCCAGTACATCGGCATAAATTTCCTTGAAAAAAAAAAATATAATAACGTTGAATATGACGATTCGAACTTAGAACCAATACTTATTAAGTAACAGAAATTCTACATTCTTAAAAGACTGCATAATTCATTCTATAAATGCCTTTCGAGGAGCTGATACCAAATGGATATCCAACATCCCTACGTGAAGTAATTCTTTGTTGATATAATGTCTTTTTTACCAAAATAAGAATCACATGTGAATGAATTTTACTTATAAACAATAGTCTTTTTTATAATAAATCAGTGTTGTTATATCATACAGATAATAAAAACATAGATTATTAAAACAAAGGATTCCTATACTATAATCACCTTCTAATGCTCGCTCAAAATCGTCCTCTTCTGGCATTTTGTTATTTCTGTACATCGTGTACATCGTCATCACCATCCCCGGGGTACAAAACCCGCACTGTAGTCCGTGATACTTCAGTAAATTGTTCTAAATAAACATTGTGACTTTATGTTTATTTAGATAAAAAAAGTAGACCAAATTAATTAATTTGTTTTTAAGTTTTCTGAGTAACTGTTGATATATATATTTATGTTCATTACAATACAACCTCACTTTAAATCCAGAAATCCGAGATCATTCAATAGCTATATCTTAAAGATGAAAAAAATTCAAATTGATTATGTCTGAGTTACAGAAAAAGTATGATTACAAATTAAACATATCTATTGAAATGAAACTGTATGCAACAAAAATGTCCCTTTTCCTTTCTCTATAGTTACAAACATAAATATCTTATAAGATATTCTACAAGATTTTCTGTTTTAAAGTGGAATGGGTTCATTAGTCCTACTTGTATGGTATGAAGTCCATTCCTTGTACTTCCCACACCCTCTACAGTCGTTATGGCTGTCCCATGAAGTGTGCACAAAAGGGTCATGCAGGCATTGCAGGAATAGTGACTTAAAAGTTAAGGTTGACGTGAAAAATCTCTGATCCATTCGCTCGATTACTATATCACTGAAACATATGGAGATAACGAACAGTATTCAAGATCAAAAGTCAATAAAAAAAAATAGGAGCATAGAAAACACGGACCCCCAAAACATCAGAGTTGGGATCAGGTGCCATGGAGGTGTGAGCATCCCCTGCTGACTGATCACACCCGCCGTGTGCTTCTTGTTCATAATTGGGAAATAACGGGAAAATCCGTCGTCAATTCAGTGTATAAAAAATGGACTAACAATAAATATGAGAAACATCAGTCAGCATTTGACTCGATGATAAATTGTATTTGCTGACAAGGTCATTGTATCGACCATAGAACTTACGAAATGATGATTTTTAACGAAACTGCTGATATTATTGTTTCATTAACCCGTTTGTCGATAATTTACCTCGATTTAGAAATTGTAAATACGTAAAGCATGCTCCTGCTTATCGAATCAACTGAGATATATTAACTCCGTGTAAAAGACATAAGAGATATATAAACCCCGTATGCCGGTGATGATGGTATATTTTTGCATAAATAAGGAAAGATGACGATGGTAAAGTTAGTCATCAAGTTAATCATAGAGCTTGGTTGTTAGATTACCATTAACGTCTATTTCATGTAAAATATCTAAATATGAAACAGATTTGTCAGACTCTGAAGTACATTTATTTCAATCTCTCCCAGATATATCGTATCGACATCAGAATGGATGTTTCCATCGTTAAATGTCAGTACGCCTTTTATATATTTAAATGTCGAGTTGAAGGCTACAGCAAGTGTTTTCTTCTTTTCATGTATAAGATTTTGGACAAATTCTGCTTAAGGTAGGATTCTTCTCACATTTCTTGTATTCAAAAATTAATGAAATTTTCACAGAATCAAGAGGACAATATCACTAAGTGATGGTATCAGTGAGATTAAATTTGATTTAAAATATTCGAGGCAAGGTCAGGTCAAGGTCATTACCTTTTTCCTTGACATTAAGAATAAAAATGTGTGAAAAATCTTATTTATTTGATATATTGTGAAACTTTAGTCCGTTATTATTAATTTAAATTACATTTGAAAATTTCGTCTAGTCTTTGATTGCGTAAAAATTATAACTAAATTCAATGTTCTATAATAATTTTGAGAGGCAGAAAAGAAGATATTTTCATACGCCACCATTCCGCCAAAAATATAGTCCCTGCTAGTTTTCAAACGCAGTTTACTATTTCTATTTAAGATTGTGACGAGGAAAGAAAAATATGGTCTTTTAAATCTCTTACACCTAAATATATAAGACAAATCCTTATTATACTTATTGTACTTTGAATATTCCATCTAGTCAGAAACCAGAGAAGAATCCTTCCTTAATATGCATACAAAAATAGGTCTACTAATAACGGGGCGCAATTGGTAACCATGGGAATTCAAATAGATTGTTGAAAGACCTCGTCCCCCAAAACCACATAGATATTGTCAGTCAGAAACTCAAGCATCTTTAATGTTAACTTCAGAGTGCTTGTGTGTACAGTCAGAATGTTTTTGTTAACAAAATAATTTTGCTAATGACCAATGACAAGGTAAGAAAATTTGCAAATTCCATTTTTATTGAAAAAGCAGCTGCCAATGATATCAAAAAGCCTTGATTTTAATTTATCATGCGGAATGTTGTGTATGAAGTTGAAAAGTCATAAGCTTTTTAGCTGCTGATTTTGTTAAAAACCTTGTGATTTCAAATTGTCCAAACGTTCCTTGGAATTTCTAAGTATCCACATTTGATTTACACCACTTCTTGAATATATTGTTGCACAGTACTCTTGAAGTTTTTCTTTCGCTACTATTAATATCTTAGTGAGGAGTAAAGAAAGAGGCTTGGTTGAGCAATTACTGGAACCCGCAATGAATCTTTGTAAGGATTTTTATGAAATTTCGAAATCCAATATAGATCAGGTAGTTCAAATTCATTTTGGTTCTTTAGGATTTCAAAAATATTCAAAACTGACAAATGGTTTTGAAGAATTTCTTAGAAAGGAAACATTAATATAAGCTGGATTACCACTTGAAGTATTAAATCTAAGTTCTTCTACAAAACAATTTATATAATGAGCCTTACAAACGAAGACAAATATGAAGTATTTCACGCAGATAGGACGATTATTTTTGAAAATATTAAATAAACATGCATAAAATCAATCAGAGGTTTATTCCATTTCTTGGTTTTGAATCGAAAGCAATGTTCAAAGGATACATAATTTTCTTCTGGTGTTGGTTGTAGTAAGACACCATGACTGTGCACGCCCCACATGCTCCCTGACTGCACGCCTCCTTCGTCCCAGTCAAATATACTAGGTTAAAGGTCAAGGGCATAACTTTTGTGCGTCAACATTCTAAGTCAAATATACAAGGCCAAAGGTGAAGCATAGATTAATGCTCCCACTGTTTAACACGAGGGTTGATCCAAAAGTAAATTCACTATTCGGTAAAATTGCTAATAGTCGATGTAAAACAACAAAATTATATATGATGGAAACTTTATCTATTTCAAATTAGACCCGGAAAATACAAATTAAAATGATTTATACTTTTCAAAATATCGAATTATATACAACGTGCGATTATGGTTTTCGCCGCACCTAAATAACGTCATATGACGGATACTCGCCTCATACACTTAAGGACATACACAAGGTACCGTACCTACTGATAATTTTTCAAGATATTCTAAATTCAAACTTATAATAACATAACATTTCTTAGACAAAAAATCAGCAGGCGTTACCAGGGGTTTTGAAAAGATATCAAATTAAGTTAATTTATGCATTTTTCAAAGAAAAATGTACAAAAATTACAAAACATAAATTCCAGATTTTTTTCATCAAAAATTGTTTTAGAAGAGGTGTATAAAACCATACATAGAAATTAAAATTATTGCACACAGGTCCTTCATTCAGTGGAACTCTTCAACTCTAAGGAAGAACCCAATAAAGTTCAAACTACGTTGCTTGTGACCTTAAACGTTTCCCCTTCGTTTCATAAAAAAATATTTGAGATTCACGAACACATTCACATATTTCACTTTTTTTTAAAAAAATTCTTGGCACCAGATACATTAACTCTTTTTATAATTAAGTCCTCTGTCAAAATTCTTTGAAGAGTACCATAAGAAAAACTAAAAGTTTCTCATATCACTCTAACCGTGACATGTCTGTCTTTTTTGACAAAGTCAGACATCAGTGAACGTTTCCGTCAAACATGCCATCTTTCGGTCTTCCTGTCATATGCTGATCATTCAAATGACAATGTCCCATAACCCGCCCAAAATCATCTATAAACAAGAGTCTTATTTACATTGCCATTTTTTCTAAGTATTAAGAATAAAATTAAAATTTGTGAACGTGCAAGGATGTGTCAATCAAACCCGTCCAAAAATTTGAAGTTTCAATAACTTTAAGATGAAATAAAATTTTTAATATATTTTCGAGTGAATTGCTATTGCAATATATAAGTCTAATATTATACAGATTTGAGAAAATGTTAGCTTCAAATCTGTGTTTATGCACCTTTAAATATTCGAATAAGTGATATCAACTGTTGGAAATGAATTGGTGATATCACCTATCAGAATAGGTAATATCACATTTTGAATAATTGTTGACATATATTTGATTTGAATATGTGATATCAGTTATTCAGACAGGGGATATCAGTACTAAAATCAAATAATTTATCTTATCAATTATAGAATAGGATACATCAGCTATTCTAATAGGTGATATCTTCTATTCAAATTATTTATTAAATAACAACTGCTTCATAGACTATAAATATCCTGCATAAACTAGTACATGTAATACAATTACTTTATAAACGAAGTAAAAAAAAGTTTAGTCTATTTGTTCAAAAATAATTTTATCAGAGTGAAAGAGTCAAAACATATAGCAAGACGGATTGCAAATAGATTTTATTTTACAACTTTACGGGGATCCATAACCTGTGGTATTTCAAAATGTCTCGGACTAAAACACCAACGAAAAAGAGCACTCGAATTTGCAATTGTGAAATTGAAATTTTGGTTTCTTTGTTTGTTTGTCTGTTTGTGTGGGTTTTTTTTATTTTTGTAAATGAAAATTGGTTTTTCTATGGTGTTGTACTTAGTGTACATATACATTACATTACTTATAAATAAATCCCCTCCACTCTTTGCGCAAAAAATGCTTTTACAGAGAAATTAAAGTTCATTTTATCACTGCACTGCGGAAATAGTACAGGTTAGGGTTCAACTGAAGTACAAAAGGTCCATAAAACTTAAAGACTTGTGTTGAAACATTGTTTAAGAGTAATAAAAACTAGTGCTAATTGTAACGGGGACCGTTACAGATGTTCCCCAAACACTCCCCAACTCCCTTTTGGTGCCATGTTCCCTGTAAGCTTCATTAAATAAGACAAACTCTATGCATTTGAGATTTTAACAACGTTTACCCAGAAGTGTACCAAGTTCATTCAAATTTTAGCATTGCACGCGTGCGCATGTGCATGCATGTGCGTAATGACCATATCATCTTGACTACACAATCTATATATTTTAATATACTAAATATTAAAGAATTTAATCCAAAAGTATTTTTAAAAATACGCTCATTCAAGTGTATTTTTGATTTTGCTCATTTCACGTGCACGCACGTGCATACATTTTAATTTTTATTTAATTTTTTTTTAAACAGGTGGCTCCCATCAGCCACGTACCTCCGATCACTTGACTCTACACTAATTTAGTGTTTCGGCGGTGTGAAACGAGGTATATTTTTATAAATTGATTTATAATGAAGAAATAATTTTCATCATATTGCATATATTACAAATCCGCCTCATCAGGAGTTTATTTGCATTATGCATTTATGCATCTACACATAATATTAAAATAAATTATTTAATTGTTGAGGAGGTGAGAATATCGCCTAAGTTTTTATTGCGTTTGTAGGACACAATAGGTAATTCTGAGAAGACTTTTTTTTACAGTCTTCATCCTTTGTAAGGATGTGCCAATATTTTTATCAGTTTTCTTTTTAAATGTCGTATATAGGGGTTGTATTTTGTGACAAAAACAAGAGGAATTCCTTTTTTCTTGATGTCACTTTTACTTTTTAGGGTTTTCTCTCTGCTATAATTAGCGAGTACATTTTGCATGTTAGATTTGATTTCAATTTTATCGTATCCTCTTTTTAAGAGATTAACCTCAAACTCACGCAGGATTTCAAGAAAAGTTATTTCATTGCTTGTATTTCTCATATGGCGTATTGTTTCACCTTTGATGAATCCTTTAAAAACAGAGGAATTATGTGCACTATTCCGTTCCAAATATTGGAATGTGTTAGTTGGTTTAATGTAGGTTTTAAAATCCAGAATTTGATTGGTTTTAAATCTTTTTCCTTTGAACACTGTAGTGTCTAAGAAATTGATTTCTTGTGTGGAGATTTCATATGTGAATTTGATTAGAGGATGGTGTGAATTGGCCATTTCAAATAGTTCATGGATGACAGCTTCCGATCCGTGAAAAATACGATAGCGACCATGATATATTAAATCATTTTTCCCTGTAAATTTATCGATGATTTCATCTGTGATTTGGTGAAGGCGAATGTCGCACACAGATGGGGAACACTTAGAACCCATCGCACATCCTATTGTTTGTTTATACATAGCAGAGTTAAATTGGAATATATTGTTTTCTAGTACAAGTCGTAAAAGATTTATCGTATCCTCTTTTTAAGAGGTTAACCTCAAACTCACGCAGAATTTCAAGCAAAGTTATTTCATTGCTTGTATTTCTCATATATCTCTCCTCAACAATTAAATAATTTATTTTAATATTATGTGTAGATGCATAAATGCATAATGCAAATAAACTCTTGATGAGGCGGATTTGCAGCAATATGAAGAAAATTATTTTCTTCCTCATAAATCAATTTATAAAAATATACTTGAGGTTAATCTCTTAAAAAGAGGATACGATAAAATTGAAATCAAATCTAACATGCAAAATGTACTCGCTAATTATAGCAGAGAGAAAACCCTAAAAAGTAAAAGTGACATCAAGAAAAAAGGAATTCCTCTTGTTTTTGTCACAAAATACAACCCCTATATACGACATTTAAAAAGAAAACTGATAAAATATTGGCACATCCTTACAAAGGATGAAGACTGTAAAAAAGTCTTCTCAGAATTACCTATTGTGTCCTACATAAAAACTTAGGTGATATTCTCACCTCCTCAACAATTAAATGATTTATTTTAATATTATGTGTAGATGCATAAATGCATAATGCAAATAAACTCCTGATGAGGCGGATTTGCAGCAATATAATGAAAATTATTTCTTCATCATAAATCAATTTATAAAGATATACCTCGTTTCACACCGCCGAAACACTAAATTAGTGTAGAGTCAAGTGATCGGAGGTACGTGGCTGATGGGAGCCACCTGTTTAAAAAAAATGAGCATGGTGACCATACCTTCTTGTAGAAATCCATTACATCTATCTATGTTCTAAATCCCTCCCCGTTTGGTTGAAAACCAAGGGAGTTATAGCTGTCAAAAGTTTCAGCCAATCAGATTGCAGCGCACATACACGCACGTGTATGCATGTGCATGGTGACCATACCTTCTTGTAGTAGTTTATTATATCTATCTATGTTCCAAATCCCATCCTGTCTGGTTGAAAACCAAGGGAGTTATAGCTATTTAAAGTTTAAGCCAATGAGATTGCAGCGCACGTGCATGCACGTGTTTCCATGATAATTGCTATATATCATGTTGTAGGATATCCTAATGCATGGTTATGTTCAAAATTTCAAGGATTTCGTCAAAAAACAAGAGAGATACTGAGACTTGGGTTTCGGCCAATCAGAGCGAAGCGCACGAGCATGCGCGTGAGAACTTGCTATTTTGACCATGTCATTTTGTCTATGCTACTAACATATCCTTATATTATAAGTTTCAAAGCATTTCATTAAAAATTTAAAAAGTTACGCCCATATCAATTAAATCGGTCATTTCACATGTTGCACGTGCACGCTCTTGCAAGCACGTGCGCGCAAAATTACCTTCGTTCCGCAAATCTACATAACATGCCTACTAAAAAGGTTTTACCTAAGTCGGATGTGTAGTTTACAAGATCACTCCCGGACAAAAAAGTACCCAGGAAAAAGAAGAAAAAGAAGAAGAAGAAAAATAAGAAGAAGAAGAAACAGAGTAAAAACAATATGTTCCCCAACTTCGTTTGAGGAACATACTAATAGAAAACAGAGTAAAAACAATATGTTCCCCAACTTCGTTTGGGGAACATAACAACTTAATCCATTTTGAATCAATGCTGAGGAATTAAATTGCTTTTTGAAAATCTCACTTATTCAATTGGATTGAATGATATCAGACTTTTGAAAACGTGATATCAACTATTTAAATAGGTTATATCACTAATTATCTATAATTATGATAGGGCCATTTGCTAATTTAAAAGCTTTACAACGCGTTCAAAAAAGCACGCCGTCACTCTAACTCACAACACGCTGTCATGCTAACACAAAACACCTATTATGTAGATAATAGCATTTATGGCGATACTTTTCCTGTAAAAATAGTTGCCCCCTCTTGCGAAACACACGTTCGATTTAACCCTGTGTTGAGCCCCAGGAAATATGAGCCAAGTAGGTGGCTCATTATCCAATGAGAATTAAATAAAGAGTCACGTGGTTTTGTTATTATTGCCAAACATTGATTCGAGGACACACGTTTTTAGCCCTTTGAATTTTAATTGCCCACCACCTCCCCATTCTCATATCCACCTTTTTTATTTTTTATTTTTGCTTAGACATGAAGTTTTTCATATGTTAGAAGTATATACAGTGTACTTGTATAGCGAAGTCTGTCTATGATGTAAAAACCATTTTTTATTTAAAATTGTTGTTCTACAGGTTTTTGTTCTTGATGTCACACTTTTTTAAGATCGGGCCGTATTTGTCGCCATCTTTTGCTTTTTGTAAGCCGTATGTAATTTTTTATAAAGTTTATGTTGTATCTAGTCAGAACTAAAGTTTTCTTTGTGACCTATTTTCTATGGGGGAAATCAGAACGTATGTGTTCATATCTTGTAAAATGTATAAATTTATATGTGCGTGCAAAATGTTTGTTTTGTTTTTTGTTGATTTCCCCCCTTGTTTGTAAAACTTAATTTTTCGTCATTTACTATTGAATAAATGACACATCTTTTGCTTTTTATAAGCCGTATGTAATTTTTTATAAAGTTTATGTTGTATCTAGTCAGAACTAAAGTTTTCTTTATGACCTATTTTCTATGGGGGAAATCAGAACGTATGTGTTCATATCTTGTAAAATGTATATATTTATATGTGCGTGCAAAATGTTTGTTTTGTTTTTTGCTGATTTCCCTGCTTGTTTGTAAAACTTAATTTTTCGTCATTTACTATTGAATAAATGACATTTTCATTATATTTTATTCAGATATTTGTCCTTTCGTAATTGAAACACACATTCTGAGCAAAACAAAGCTGCGGTGAGCTGTTTGTATCTAGGAAATAGTGAGAGACATAAATAAACTCGCGGTCGCGTTATCACAACATAGAAAAACACGCTGTCTCGCTAACACGAGTTCTCACAACACGCTGTCGCGCAAACACACGAGTCGCGACGGCGTGTTGTGTATTAGCGCGACGGCATCTTGTGACGGCTTGTTTTTTTTCTGAACGCACTGTTGGGCTTTTGCAAATGGCCTTATCCGGACACGATATTATTACGTATGGCAATGTAAACACTTAAAGCTCTGATAAGCCAGTATATTATTCACCGTGAGGATACAAGTACGCCGTAAGTATTGGATGAGAGTGACCCTTGGGTCAGGATTATCAATGGATACCTTGAAAATAAAAAAAAATTTAAAACAAGGAATTATTATATGACAAAAGACGTAATTTAATAGGTTAAATATAGAACACTTGGCTTTATTTAAATCAGAACTTAACTATCACTGTACTTTTGGTATACATACGATAAACAACATTTACTGGGAAAATTTAAAATGACTGGAATGGCGTCTCATACAAGTAAAAATACATGTATTTATACATCAAATATGCATCTGCAAAATAACTCTGTTAGAAACATAAGATTAAACATATCGCAAAAGGATAGCATCTAAAATGACCATTTATGAAATAATCAATAATTTAATGATTGTTATTTAGCACTTCAGTCGTAGCATCTACGTCTACTAGGCTAATGCCTCTTCACAGCTTTCGTAAGTTTCGTAGAGTAAAAAGTCGTCCTTTACATAAAGGTCGACATGGACCCTGGTTTAAATATGTGGGGATCAACAAAATCTTTGTTTACCTTCTTCCCGTTCACAAAGAAGACTAAAGCAGACGTCTTCTCCATTCGGGATTCCTGTGTTATACAACTGACGAATACAAAGTCAAAATCTATGGCGTGCACTTCTTATCTATTTGTTTTGTGTACTGATAGTATATCACTATTAAACTATTACATGTATTTCGCCTTTACCTTTCCTCGGTATAATTAACTACCATTGCATGCGTCTGTTCATCTCTCTGCTGTGTAACTTTGTAATGAAATTAAAAAGCTTTTTTTCAGTCGAAAATTGCACCTTAAAATTATAATCTTTCATTATATTTTATTCAGTTATTTATTTGCTTTTTAAATAGGTATAACACACAAAATTCACAAAAAATGACAAAAAACATAGAATTCAACTGCATTTGTTTATCAATGGAAATCTACTAGGCCTATTGACAAACTGTAATTACATACATGTACGTAGACAGTTTTAACTTCAGCTAACACAGTTTACACGTGTATAACTTGGCGTAAATTGAATACGCGATTTCATTCAAAATCAAGTTGTCCATTTGTGAATACGTGTTAAACATTGATCCTTATTACTAGTATATTTGTTTACAAACACGATACATTTGCTCACAAACACGAGTGTATAGCCATGTTAACTGCATGTTTATTTAAGGAATACCTAATTTTTTTTCGGTTTTATGATGTGATCAATCGATTGGCTTGCGTGATAATTTGTATTAACGCCAAAGGCCTTTTTGCATCACACAAAACAATCGATTGCAATTGATCATCGTCATGAAACAAAAAAACCTGACAGTTATTCCTTATATTGCATGCTCTCGATTCCTCAAAAACACGATCGAGCTACAAGCCCCGCTTCTGTCTCTTTGTCCTGCACCGCACGTTGTTATTTTTTTTACCACGCCTATCGATCACCCAATAGATTTATGTCGAAATGAATTATTTTTACTATTTGTAATTCCATCTCGAACAAAGACATTAGAAAATTTTTAATGTAAAGATCTATAAATGTACACGGTCATCTACCTAGCACAGTTTTCCTGAAATCAACATAAGTGATAGAGGCCATATTAATCCAAAAGTCCTTAAAATAATTCAAGTCGAGTGGTAAAATAAACATGACAGTGTACTATTCGGATTAAGCCGTTTCCTTAATACCTACTGGTATATACGGATCAGGGACTGCGTTATTATGTCCCAGGGACTGCGTTATTATGTCCCGGTTCATTGTTCTTTAAACTTTCTGTACTAAGATGTTAAAAATTGTAACAGGTATACAACTAACCCGAAGCTTATTTTCCCAGGCTTTGTAGTAATAACTAACAATAAAACGCCGCTTAATGATTCAAATACAATTAAAGCTATCGTGCAAAGTCGTAAACCTATTATGATATGCAACAAGCAAAATGGTGTCTGCCATATTTCTCTACTCTGCGATAGAAACAATTCCAAATATAGGTGATCAATCTCGTTCATGGGCTATTGCACAAGTTTCTAGAAGGCCGTCTCTCTCTATCTCTCAAAGGGAGCCTAGATTAAGTTCATTCATTAAACTAGAGGTACTGAGCTCACTAAATGATGACCCGTCTACCATGTGATTTTAATGGTTGTCTATAGATGTTTTGCCTTGGGAGACCCGAAATAAGGGTCTGACCAAAAATTAAAATAAGAATGGCGTCATGTAATGTTTTTGAGTGATATAAGAAGAGTTGCTGATGAAGGATGGCTACCTTTTAATACCTCTCAAGTGGGGGTTATATATAAATATTTATAAAAGGTCACTGCCAATGTCATATCCTGCTTATCCGTATGTATAAATTGAGGATGTCATGACATGATTGTATCGTTTTGATTTTATTTGGTAAATACACTCGGTGAGTAATTTCTTAATTCTTTGTAAAAAGTAAATAGATAAGAAATAAAAAAAATATTCTCCATTTGGTTGATAAATAAATATACATACCTACAAAAAATGAGGCATAAAATATTGATTCAATGAGAATTGTTATGTTACGGTCGGTAAAAACATCTTAAAATAACTAGAACACCCGATCAAACAGAATTCCAGGGTGGTGAAAGGTTGAAGGCCATGTTCTAAAACTTCACTCAGAAAACACCCAAACTTTTGCTGTGACAGAATACGCAACTCCAGTCTAGAACTGCATCGATGGGGAGTACAGAACAAAGATAAAGGGATTTTCAGAAACTTTGAAACCTGTACAAGATGTATCAAACATATAAAAACAATCTGAATGATGAACCAACAGCTTTGGTGTTTTTCGTCAACGGGAAAAGGGTAAGTTCACTTTTTCTGATTTCAGAGAATATATGAAAAAGAGTAGAGCATGTAGAGAGAATTAAATCTTCTAGATACATGTACAATATATAAATCGAGGCTATATCTGTTAAGAAATATTTTGTTTGCTATTGATTTTTCACACGTCTGAGTAAACCAGATGTAAACATTGCTACTTCATGAAGTAAAGTGTAATTTTTGAATGGGGTCATTTTTTTTAGACAGAACAATTCACACAAACTTTTTGCTGATTCAATGCATTTTCAATATTTCAAAATGGCTCTTTAACCTCTTCAAAGGGAAGACACGTAGTTTTTTTTTATTATACTTACACTTTTAGGTTTATTTCGAAACTGAGAAAAAAAACTCAATGAGAATAAGAAAATATATTTTCTCTCATTATTAGGATGTCTCTCATTCTTCAGCAGGCCGCATTCACAATCTAGATAAACATTTCCAACATCGTCTCGTTAAAATATAAAAGCTCGTTATCAGAGCCCTGTAGACAAGCGTGAGAGTATTGACCATTTAAAACGAAGCCAGGGTTTCACTGTGTCAACAGTATATACTGTCCTAGATCAGTTAGACAGTAATGAACCGACCACAGGTGCACATGTCCGACCACTCGATTTAAATTTGAATTGTGATCTAAAATGATGTTTGATTACTACTGTACTTTACAGTTGTTAGTTACTTTATAGAATGGGATAACGCATAGATTATCTGAGAAAAAATGGGCCTTACTATTGATATCTCTAAAAAATATCATGACAATAATATTTTGATTCAAGAAATCAATTTTTCTTACATAAACAAACCGCAAGCATTACACAGTCATCTTGGAATAAACACATTTCATACATAGGTACATGTGACCATGATATGACAAAGAAACCTCTGTCTACCCATTAGTGTGAAATATCTTAGCGTGAATTTAATATCTAACAGTAAAAACCAGTGTTTATCTCTAATACAAATATGTGTCTAATTTTGAAAAATAATTCATATTTATTTTTATTTATTTTTTTTTTTTTTGAGATTAAAAAAAATTATCCTCTCCCTTTAATTTTCCATTCATACAGGCTTTGAAAAAAAACACAAACAAACGTAAAGCAAACACTGAAAAAAGTCATCGTCATTTAAAACATTCGCAAACTGTTGTATATGTTGCAGGTTTCAATTGAAAATCCGGATCCCAAAGTGACGCTGATACAATACCTTAGACGAAACTGTATCCATGAATGTAAAAACATTAAAATTCATAAGATATTTTTATAATTAAAACATTCTGATTTTACACACAAGTACTCTGATGTGGACATCGATAAGATGCTAGTGTTTCTGATTGACAATATCTATGTGGTCTTTTGGAGACTTGGTCCAATTAATTGGAATTCCCATGAGTACGAATTGCGCTCCCTTAATAGCAAAGCTATTTTTGTATTTATATGAAGCAGACTTTGTCCCAAACCTTATACATGAAAAGAAGAAAACACTTTATATGGCCTTTATATCGACGACGTATTGTCAATTACCAATGACTATTTCCATTCTTATGACCATACGATATATCCCCGAGAGCTTGAGATAAAAGATACCACACAGTCTGACACATATGTTCCATATTTGACTATTTAACTTGAAAAAAGTTAATGGTAATCTAACAACCAGACTTTAACTTTTTAATTGTCAACTCTCCTTTACTTATGCAGCAATATACCTTCATCACCTGCACAGAGAGTTTATATATTTCAGTTGCTTCGATACGCAATAGCAGGCTCTACGTATTTACAATTTCTAAAACGAGGTAAATTATTGACAAACATGTTGATGAAACAAGAATATTAGCAGTCTCGTTCAAAGTCATCTTTTCGTAAGTTCTTTAGTCTATACAATGACCTTGTCAGCAAATACAATTTATCATTGAGTCAAATGCTGACTGAGGTTTTTTTTATTACTAATTGCTAGTCCATTATTTACACACTGAATTGAAGACGGGTTTCTACGTTATTACCTGATCATGACAAGGAGCACACGGCGGGTGTGACCGGTCGGCAGGGAATGCTTACTCCTCCATGGTACATGTACCTGATCCCACCTCTGATGTTTCGGATGTCCATGTTTGCTCTGCTCTTATTTTGAATTGCTTATTGGACTTTTGAGCTTGATACTGTTCGTAATCTATATATTTCATTTCATAAAAGTTTATTCTATTTGCCAAGTCGTTTTATATATTTTTTTTCGTAATGATGTTTTTAAGTAAAAATTTCGTTTTGAAATAAACAATGTTAACCTTGTAATTAATGCAATATCAATGCAATATTTATTTGCTTATGGTTTGGTTGCAACATTGCTATCTTCTCTTGAAAATTGCCAAATTACGGAAAAAATTATTTTATCGAAAAGATTTCTGTGAAAATAGGAGAAATTATATTGAATATTTTACACTTTGGCTGACACCTTTGTGAATTATAGTAAACACGTTATCCTAGGATAGATAAGTTGGTAACAGGGTACCGAGTAGGTGTGAATTTGTGGCAAAATTAATTTCTAAATCAGTCCCACTGTATGCAAACACTTTATTTCCACATCATAATAAAATCCAGTTATAACTATTTACAAGTGATTTTTTTTGCTAAAGAATAATAGATTTTTTCGAGGGACCTCATGTTTCAATCTTTCAATTATGAATTTTTCTATACCTTTAACTTTTGATGACAGTGAATTCAAGTTTCTTTGGCAATCGTGCTCTGTATGTTTATTTAGTAGTGCTTTTTTGGAGTTACGCACATAAAAACAAAAATATATGGACCACGTGATTTTCGCACAAATTAAACAGGAAATAGGTGATCCCTTTTTGCGAAGGACCTTCATAAAAGAACAAGAATTAATCGGGTAATGGGTGGATACGACATCTGAAAGACATGTTTCTTATTTTCGTTTTTAATATTTTTGCAGTCCTCAAGAACATTTCAAAGAATTTGTAATATACATAGTTTCATTGTGTAAAGAGTCATCATTTAAATTTGAAGTAACACATTCAATTAAAGATTTAGAAGCAACACTATTTTAATTACCTTTTCGTCGGGGTAGATCACACTATAATCTGAAGGGGAGGGACGACGCTTGGATTTATTCTGAGGACCAAGGAAACTAAAAGCCCATTCAATGTCCACGGTTAATGAAAATGCATTACACCCTTCCCAGTTTTGTTGTACATAATTATGTAATTTTAAAAAATCTTACATATATAGTAAACACATGAAAAGCGGAAAGTACATTCCATAACTCATAAAGTTCAAGGTCAATATTGCATGTATGTAATCTCAAGTAAGTCCTCTATTTCTTTTGGTCTCCTAAAGTTGGTGGAAAATGTAAAAAAGAAAAAAGATTTCAGATTGATTTAATATCCATGTACGAGTACACACTGTATATACATTTATGAGCAGAAAGCAAGCTGAAAACATTAATGCACACAAAACAATTGTGTCCTTGACATTTGACCTAGTATATTTGACCGGGACGAAGGAGGCATGCAGTCAGGGAGCATGTGGGGCGTGCACAGTCATGTTGTCTTACTACAACCACCACCAGAAGAAAATTATGTA
>NW_026929474.1:0-40072 GCF_032062105.1 Saccostrea cuccullata | reverse complement strand
AGTGTTTTGTGATAAATTGTTTGATTATGTTTTGTTATAGATATACTTCCCGGAATTTTCAATATTTATGTAGAGACTTAACAATATTGTATTAAAAGGGTCTTTATCTTGGAAGCCGGGGCAACTGAACAGAAAGGGATCTTTATTATGCAATCGTCTTCCGCACTCCGGGTCTTATTTTTGAGGCTACACCCGAAAGACCTCGACCATTCCGCATGTGTATTAAGGATAAGTAACACAATCAAAATTTTAGATCTTTCCTTAATCGGCCACACTCACTTTTAATGTGATATGTCCTTTAAAACTTTAACGACTGAATGTTTGACCAAGCCACCAAATTTGGCAAAAATTGCAAAAAGCAAATTTACAGCTCAATATGTTTTTCAAAATGTTTAGAAAATAAGAAATATTACATGTGCCAGTTCAAGTCCTCTGTGTGGGAGAATAGAAAATATTGTTTGTGGTATGTATATCCTTAAATCTATGTATAGGATATCGTCGGATGCCCAATGGTGATCTTGTCTTTTACTCATTACTGGTAAGCATGGTAAGTGAAGGCGACATAACCCGTAGGCATCCGACACTTGGTTTAGGGATTTCTATGCAAAGTTTATTTAATATTGATTATTCAAATAATTTTTCTTCATTATTTGTAAATAATTTGAAAAGATTCTGTACTATAGATTTTCAAAAGAAGAATATGAGTTTTTAGGTATCAGGTATCATTTGTAAAGATTTACTGTATTGCAAGACACCATTACATGTATCAATTACCACATGTCAAATCCATACTTCACTTTAAAACCTTCAATTGTGAACGTTTCAGTAAATTTTTTTGAATTTACCCAAAAGGAGCTTGGGGACGAAGTAATCTGTTTGTTTATTTTTGCAAAATTTTTAAAGAGCACAATTGCTTCGAAGCTACACGTGAAAACATTAATACCTGTTGTATAACCATTTAAAATCATGTTTATTATGATTATTATCAAAAAAAGTATTTTCTCCCGAAGAAAGTTTTGAACAATTACTGGAAAGTTAATGAATTGTTAAGAGACCTAACGTGTTAGAAATTTATCATTATATATGAATATCAGACATGTGTACATACATGTAAATAAATTAGTTTTTTTTTTTTGTTGTTAACAGGTTCCACTTCAGTTCAATTTATCACGAATGACCTGATAATAATTTCCTCGACTGTTGTTGGATTAACTATCATGGCATGCTTAGTAGCTTTCATTTATTGGTTCCAAAGGATCAGAGGAAAAGTCCGTTATGCGGAAAATTCGAAATACTGTTTGAAACTTATCTTACAGACATTGATAATTTTTTTTAGCCGATATTGTGAGTGATATTGCTATGACATACATTTACTGCATCGAAAATTACACCAGGTATTTTATTTTTTCATTGATATTTACTATATTTCCAGCCTTAGTACATATTGTACCAATAATTTTAATAGTGCTTAAAGAGAAGGAAGTGGCTGATAATAAAAGTACTGAAAAGAATGAAAATGAAAAAGATCAGAAGGAAAAACATGATGAAAATAAAGACGATGTGACAGAAAATAAATGTAGCCAATGAAAATGCATAGCATACTGGGAATATAAAAAAAATAATCGTTACACAATTTGTTCTTCCTCATTTGATTGAAAATCAACAATACTTACAAAATTGAATTAAACTATGATTTTTTCCATTATAAACCAAAACCAAAATTTAACGGATAGTTACCAAACAACTGCAGTGTTTTTCTTTGTGCAGCAATATCCAACATTCTTGGAATATCCTGATTATATTGAGCATTTTGTGTCTTTATATCAAAATAACGTATGTACTTGCACATGTTGCACCGACCTTATTTGTTGATAATCCTTTTTACATTGTAAAGAAGCAGATGCAGGAAAATAATTATTTTGTACCATCGTCTGTTTTTAATTTAAGTACCATTCCTCATTTTTCAGCCAAAATCTACTCTGCTCTGTTTTTGCCAAAAATGACATCAACAAATATTTAAATTGAGAAGATCATTGTTGTAACCACTATTGAAATAATGACCACTATTGAAATAATTATATCAATAGTAGTTGAGAGTTCTTTTTTTAATTTTTTATCCAAAATTTAACAAAAATTTTATTTGAGTTGAAAAATATATAGATTGATAATTAAAGTGACTTAAGTAATAAGGATGGTTTTATTGAGGCTAAATGTTGAGCATCAAAGAAGGTTGACATTTTTTTTTATATTCTAGAAATTTATTATATACATCATTTGCAATGAAATTAGATTAAAAAATATATACAAATCCAGGCATACATATTTTGTTTATATCATCTTTCCTTAAATGAAGATTTAGACAGTTATTGTAATCATACTTTTCAAAGTGATTCAAATAACTATTTTGAAAGTTGCTGATAATACTTCTAAGTAAAACCATAATTTAATCCATATTGAAATTTTTATTTCAAAAGTGAACATTATTTCAATAGTGATGACAGTTTATGTATGTTATTGAAATGAAACTCTTCCGCAATAAATAATTATTTCAATAGTGGTCGTATTTCAATAGTGGTTATTATCTATGTTGGTATTGAAATACACCCTCAACCTCTACAGATATAATTATTTCAAAAGTGGTTGTTTTTCAATAGTGGTTACTAACTATGTTTGCAATTGATATGCACTCTTAACCACTATTGATATAATTATTGCAATAGTGATTGTTATTTCAATAGTGGTTGCACTATACCAGTATGAATTGTAGACGTTCAGTGTACTTATGCACTTGACATATTTTGAATGTACCAACCTTTCTTGTGTGTATGTTCAAAGAATCAGTCTTACTATGAGTCCTACATGAACTAGTAACTAACTTCAGCACTCATAGTAATACACTGTATATACTTTGTGGCAAACATCTTTTCCATTTCACGACACTCCATCTATTTCAACAATTTTCAAAAAGCAATTTACTTTTGGAAATTTAACAGTATGAGTGGAAATGATGTATTCAAAAATATTATCTGTCCATTTAAATTATAACTTACAAACCTGAGCAGAAACAGATGCTTTTTTAAAAAGTTCAATATATGGAACTTTAATCATACATTCATGTGCAAAACTGCTTCCCGTGCTGAAAATTGACATTATTTTCAGAATAATTGTCTAAAATATTTTCAAAGAGGACGACATTAAAACGTAATGAACACTGACATCTAATCTTAATTTTGATTTTCTTTTAACATTTATAAACTTTTTGATCACCCCTATACTAACCAGGCAGTGATTCCTTTTATTTCCATTTCATTTTGAAGTCTAAATTGTAGATTTAGATTTAAACATTTTTGACATAGATTTAAATTACTTCAATACATATTTCAATAGTCCTCGCTCAATGACACCAAACCAAAGGCAGCCGCACAAGATTTACATGCATATTTAGCCTCCATAGCATTAGACACAGAGGCAAATGTGCAGACGTGCATGCATATTAGGCCTCCTTAGCTCCTGTCCTATCGACCAGCCTAATTTAAATTCCGGTAGAATTATCAAGAAATCAGGTCCGATAATTTAAAAGAGTTATCACAGCGAAAAAAAAAACTAGAAATGGAAATATTTCCCAATCATGACAATTCTTGTGACCGATCAGCACGCCCCTACTAATGTTATTGTGATTTAAATTCAAGACACGTGGTTTAGGTTTACCTATTCAAAGGTTATAGGGTAAAACCGTTTTTATAAGTAAAATTGGCAGTAAACAGGAAAATGCTATAGTCTGTTTATTCTGAAAACATTTCCTGTAAAGAAATGTTTTCCACACCTTTCTGAAAGACTTTCATGATTTTCAACAGAAATGAGGAGTTCTAGAGGCGGGTGGGGGGGTGGGGGGGTAAATAACAATTGATTCATCTTATTCTAGTTTACTGCAAAAATTACAGCTCACTAGCGACCGATACGATGGCAAAAAATGTGTAATATCAACTTCACTGACAAACCTTTATTTGGCTTATATTGCTATTAATGCGCACAGAGGACCACGAGCAACTGACCAATTGTTGATTAAATACGTTTACACATGTTACATGTTTCTTCGAACACGTGTTTAAGGTCAAACTATGATCATGTCAATGGAGTGCAAGAAGGATATGGAAATAACGAACAGTATTCAATCTCAACGTCCATTAAACAAATATACAAAATAAGAGCAGACTCAGCTATGTTAAGGACCGATATGGAAAATGTGACCTTTGCGCCGTTTTGATATGTATTGCTTCTTTTAAAAAAATTTAACAAAGCAACTGAATACTTGTAGAAAATGTAATATAGCCATCAATAATGGATAGGACTGGGGCGTAATTATTAGCAGTTATATCGCACGTATCAGCTGTTTGTCACGTGACTTGTATAAAAATAGAATTGTTAAGCTGAATGTAGGAAATGGGGGTAGTGCAAGGGCATACGCTTGTTTTTCAAGAAAAAAATTGATACACATTAAAAAAGGTTTATATCCTCTACCAAAAAAGTGCTGGGAGCTAGTAAGTGCTGTTTGCGAAGTAATTAAAATTTTGCCGAAAATGCTTATTATATCTAAAAATTTCCACTTCGCTTAAATTCTGTTTTAAATAAAATTAATGTTATGCAGACCAGGATCAGCTCCCAGCACTTTTCAAAATATATACTATATGAGCAATAAATATTCCAAATTTCAGCTCAAACAAAATAGTCTATGCCCTTGCAATTGCACTTTTGATGTAAATCACGAATACGCTCATCGTTTTAGCGATATTCTCTATATTCCTTATCCCTGTGCAGCTTCAATGCTACTAGATAAATTCATATTCTATACACATTGTATTTAATAAATTATTTTCTTTTAGTTTTTATGATTAGGTCTAAAAATTAGCAATGCTATCATATCTATTTAAGCATTTTTGTAATTATTTAACCAGTGAATCTACTCCTCTGGATCACTTGTGCTGCGTCATACCATGGCTGATGACGTCATATTTGACAAAAGGCTTTCTTCTATTACTCGACCGATCGCTATCAAGTATTGCAATTTTACAAGATTTTATGAATAATCGATAAAATAAATAAATTCAAGTTGTTACTAACGCATGATCATGTTGTTAATTAATTTTTGTGGCTTGTTAAATTTCAATGACGTCACAATTAAACTTCCAATACGATATACAAAGAATGTGAACTCTGACCTTCCTTAACATAGCTGAGGAGCAAACACGGACCCCCGAAACATCAGAGGTGGGATCAGGTGCCATGGAGGAGTGAGCATCCCCTGCTGACCGGTCACACCCGCCGTGTGCTCGTTGTCATAATCAGGATATAACGGAAAAATCCGTGGTCAATTTAGTGTATAAATAATGGACTAACAATTCGTATGAAAAACGTCAGTCAGCATTTCATTCAATGATAAATGGTATTTGCTGACAAGGTCATTGTATCGACCATAGAATTTACGAAATGATGACTTTAAACGAGACTGTTGATATTCTTGTTTCATCAACTTGCTTGTCAATAATTTACCTCGTTTAAGAAATTGTTCATACGTAGAGCATGCTCTTGCGTATCGAATCAACTGAGATATAAATACTCCGTATGCAGGTGATGAAGGTATATTGCTGCATAAGTAAGATAAAAAAATGTTCTTATGAGCAAAATGCAAACATTAAAAACTATGAGAAATATCACGGGTGTTTTTATATTGTTGTTAACTAGAGAAAAATTTCAATACAATGTATATGTAGTTAGTGTAAAGTTCAGAACGCCAGCACTTCAAGAGTAACGCAAACAAGCAGCTTCTCGTACATTTAAGTAGACAAACCGTTTTTACATAACCATACTCGTGATCACGTGTGTTGGCCAGGGAGTCCACATGACAATTGTATTCACCGATAGTAAAATAAAGGAAATCATCAAGCGTAAATTTCCTGTAGTATTCATATAGTAACCCATAATGCAATTTTCATTCATCTGATTTGTCAGTTAAAGTTACATTGGTGCCTCATTTGCTAGTCTGACGCCAAAAAATATAGTCCTGGTTCCCATGCAAAATATTTGTCAAAAAAGAAATCCTAGTTCATAACAGCAGAAAGTTGTATCATAAAGAATTCTTATAATTTTTTAACTTAAATGAATTCAAGAAAGATCGATTGAAGTACATTTCTAGAGAATGATATTAAAGGGTGGTGAAAATTAAAACGCAACATAACTTTTCTGTTTACCATGTTTCCACGTGCCAGTCACTTCCTAGCCACATTTCCATGAATAATTTACCCTCTCGCTGAAGTCTCCCTAACTCTCGCCAGAGCCACTGTCAAAGCTACTCTGAACTCATCGGGTTTTATAATTTGCAGAACACCGAAAAATAAAAGGTTCCGAACACATTAGTAGGGATTAGCAGTGATTGATCACTCCTCCCTGGCACTTGATCCCATCTCTGATGTTTTAGAGGTCCAAGATTTCTCTGCTCCTATTTTATGTTGTTTTATGGACTTTTGATCTTAATGAATACTGTTTGTTATCTCCGTATGTTTCATGTTAATTCAAAATTAGAAATGAATTAATATTTAGTTGGTGCTTATTATATAAGGGGGATATACGAGGATTTGATTATCCTTTTGAAATTACCCACATTATATTTTCAAAGGAGAACGAATTTTTCATCTAATGGCAAAATGTCTATTGATATAAAAGATTTGTGGTAAAATTGAAATAGAATTTAAAAGAATCAGTAAAACTAAACTTCCAAATAGAATAATTTTATTATGAAATTTCAGTTTTATTATCATTTTTGTACTCGCAATATAGAACTTATGTAATATTAAAAAACAATAACAGCTCAACTTAATAGAAAAAAACCTGGTTAATTCGACAATGCGGTCTTAAAAGGCATTATTTGTAACCACTTGAATTATTTTTTTATATGTGCTTCTTAACTACATAAGTTTTAAAGGATTATCAAAAGAATAAGGTCGGTGCAAGTAAAGGGAAACACTGCAATTTTTACTATTCATTGAATTTTGGTTTATTACGGGAAAAAATCAACCTTTATTCAAATTGTAAGTTTTATCAAATGAGGAGAAACAAAAAATTTTTTTGATATTCCAACTTTACTATGCATTATTTCGCTCCTTGCATAAAAACCTTATACCCATCGTCGGTATCAGTTATGACCAGCATTGGGCATCCGACGATGTCCTATACATAGACTTAAGGATATACATACTATAGACAACATTTTCTATTCTCCAAAACAGAAGAGTCAAACTAGCACATGTAATATTTCAGTAAAAATGTAAATCAGAAATTTGAATTGAAAAAAAAGAAACCCTCGGCAAGAAAATCATACATTTTATTTTTAATTTTCGAACAAAACATATTGATCTGTAAATTTGCAATCTTGCAAAATTTTGTGGCTTGGCCAAACATTCAGTTGATAAACTTAAGACATTTGACTTTAAAAGTGAGTGGAACCAAATTAAGCAAAGACATAAAATTTAAATTGTGTAATTTATTCTTTACAAACATGCGGAATGGTGGATGTCTTTTGGACGAGACCTTAAAAATCGACAAGGAAGACGTTTGCACAAATGAGATCTCTCTGTTCAGTTTCCCCGTGTTCCACGGGTCGAAGATTGACCCTTTCATGAAATATTGTTAAGTCTCTATCTGAGTTGAAAATTCCAGGAAGTAATTCTATAACAACACACAATCAACCAATTTATCGCAAGACACTGAAACAGAAGAAGAATAGTTTTAACTGTGAATACCAGAGCAGAGGTCAGAAGATATTTTAGGAGTTGATAGAAGATCTTTTAAAATATACAATGCAAGTTTATTGATCTTCGTTTGTGTGTTAAAACTGTGGTATATAATTATAATTATTATGATATAATTATATTTAATTATGCGATAATAAAAAAAAAGAGGAAATACTATATGAGCATTTAAGTGTACAAAAAGTTCAAAAAAGGAGTATTTTTTCTTTCTTAATAGGATTGAATGAGAAATATGAATGCCAATCAGGAGAACAGAACAGGTTTTAAAAAAAAAATTCTGTGGAATTATAGTTTAATTTGTAAGCATTTATTTGACACACTGTAAAATTACTATTTTTAATTTGGCTTTTAGTGAAATTTATCTCTATTTAATGTAATTCATCTGAGAAGTTGTCAAACAAGTTATGATGACAAATAAATATTGAACATTGCAATCTTCTTAAAAAAAAAAAAAAAACCAATTGCCTCAGCTTAAAATGTTTAAAGAAGAAACAGTTCTCCTTCTGCTTAGTTAGCAAAATCGTACCTTTTGTCAAGAGTTTTAAAAAATTGTCTGAAAACAGTAAAGAAAGATACATGTATTTATTAAATTTTATTTCTACAGAAACAATATATGCAAATAAAGAAAGAACAAAAGAATCAATAAATTGGATTTTAAGTATTCCAGTAACCAAGTTTGAGTGCATGCTCAAAAGTGTGAATTACTTTTTTTACATAAGAGTAGCAATAATACACGAATATGTAAAAGCGGTTTAAGAATACACAGACTCTGTGCCAATTGTGTTATCAAATGGTATAGAAAAAGAACATTCGACGTTTTACAATCTAACTCTCGTGTTCCCTTTAGATTACCTCAGTGTAGCTCGAGATCAATGTGGAAAATCCAATAGAATTCAATGTACGGGGGATTTTTATACATGTATAATGATTTCAGCAATGAATAACATGTATATTGCATATTAATATTTTATATTCATAGGTTATTGATAAAATTCTGCTGAACTTACAATCCTAATTTGATTGGGGCCTAGCATCGTGCATAACAAATATTTCAGAGAGTTTAGAAAATTCTTTTATCAATTGTTGTTCAGATTATTTGGTAAAAAATTATTCAAGCAAGTCAAACGAGGTTTCAAAAGTTTCTCCGGTTTCCTTGACTGTCGACGACACCTTGATTTCTGTCATACCGAAAGTATAATGTTCTTCTGCTTCCCATTTGCCCTGGATGTATTCAGGTACAGAAACGTTCAGCTTGCCAACAAGTTGAAAGTTGTCTTTAATCACTGCAGGACCGTTTTCCTCTGTGCAATATAAGCGCAAAACGTAACCTTTCTGATCATCATAAAGTGGAACTGCCGTATGAGTTAATGTTTTCCCAGATGAAGGTACTTTTGTATCTCTGGCGATTAGCTGGTCGAAGGCATCGTTACATCTTTCAATGCCTTTTTTATCGATATATCGTTTTTCTTCCGGATGCTTTGTTGAATCAAAAATGGCATGTACTGCAGGACCATAGGAATACCGTAAAATTCTTGACGATATCGCCATAGGATCATGTCCAAATAGTACTGCACCCTTGATAACAGCCAAGCTACACTCATTGGGTATAACAATATTTTTGTTCGAAAACTCTTTTTTGAATGTTTCTTGTAACAAACTACACTCGCCATAACCACCAACAATGAGAATATGTTCTATATTTGTGACAGTTTGTAAAATTTCCATAACATGTTTTTTAGTTTGACTTAATGAGTCTTCGAAAAAACTCATCATCATTCGAGCAGAAATTTTCACCTTGTCTTTCACAATTTTTACTTGATCTTTTAAATAGGATGCCTGAATAGCTTTCATTTTATCTTGGTCAGAGCAGTTTTGGTTTAGTATAGCTGGCAATTTTGTAACAAAAGACATCTGAAAATCTGGATTGATTGAGCGCTTTTTGTTTTCAAATTCTTTGAGAATTGTAAAATATTCTCCCATATCATGAAATTTGAGCTTTTCAAGTGCTTTTTGTCAAAAAATTGTATCGTATATTTTCAGGTATTTTTCATCAACGTAAATCCCTCCATACGGCCCTCCACTCGCGCGATAAAGTTCTGTCAATGACCCATCGTCGTCAACTTGATGAACACTAAAGTCAGCTGTGCCACCTGAAAGATATTACCATGATACACAAATGTATACAGGATATTTATAGATTTTGTAGTTCGATAGCTGTTTTAGCCAATTACTTGGATGAAATAGTGAATATTCGCGAGGCTTGCCGAGGCAATATTCATCGTTATAATTCATCGATGGATAAATCAAATATCAAATCACACAATGATTTTTTTCATACTATTTTCGTTTTTAACAAAACTTTTAAATAAACCCCGTGAAATTATGAATGAAATATTCAATGATGCAATTAATTGATGACATCTTACTGTTGATGTTTAATTTAAAACAAAATAAAAGAACTTATTAAATGAAAGGAATAGTGATTTCTACTCTGAAATCATGATTTGTATGGTGACAATGCGCTAGACTAGGCCTCCTTGTAATATATTTGTGATTTTACTACAATTAAATTTCATTTTATCGAGAAACGCTTTCCACTGTATTCATGAATTGATCGTGATGACGTAATCTTTTGATGTTATTTTCATCAGGTTAAGTCAACATTTATTCATATAAGTATTTCCCCATATCCAAATTAAAATAAATGCATTTTCCCAATTGGGTGCGTTATCCATATTCTTTTATTTGTCTTGAATATAATTTCTGTCAAACTGATAATTTTGTTTATTTTGTTACCTTGAATAAGTCAACCTTTCTAAAACATCCGTAAAAGGCATATCTTTGCAGGTTAATTTTCATACAACACGTTTCAGAGCACATTCCTCTAAAACCTTAACAGTTAAAATGGAAAATTAAGAACCGTGGTTGCATATTTAATTTAGTTAATGCCTAATTTAATCACATCAAATTTATGTTCAAACTAATGAAAATCAAAAATATTTATTTGCCAAGAGATATTTGAAATCACCATTGCAAAAAATTAACGTTGAATCTGTCAATATCTTTCACAAAAGAAATCTAAAAATATCTTCATCTTTTATAATTCTCATAATCTTACGGTTTAAATGCCATTTTCCTTTAAAACTATTAAGAATAATACATAACGTGCACAAAAACACATTCTTGATTATGTTTGACCAGAGAATTTAAACAAAACAGTCTTTTGAAGACGTATACCCCCATTTTTTTTCTATTGTTCTTCGCAAAATTATGAAAAAGTAAAAAAAATTTGGATAACAAAGGGTTAAAATAAAAAAAAAATATTTATATATCTCAAGTTAGTTTGCGTAATAGAAAATTAAAAGCTTTAGGTCTATTAAGGCACCTGAGCCGAAGTCTCAAGTGAGCTTTTCTGATCAAAATTTGTCCGTCGTCGTTGTCGTTGTAAATTTTTCGCATTTTCATCTTCTTCTCAAGAACCACTGGGACAATTTCAACCAAACTAACCACAAAGCATTATTGGGTAAAGGGAAATCAAGTTTGTTCATATGTAGTGAAGAAAATTGTGAATTAATGAAAAAAATGTCATTTTTAAACAGACTTCTTCTAAAAAATCACTGGGCCAGGAAAAATGAAACTCGTGTAGAATCATTCTCAGGTAGTGAAGATTTATATTTGTTGAATTCATGACCCCTGGGAATAGGGTGGGGCCATGATAAATGATCAATGTTTTGCATAGGAATATATAGGACAAACTTTAAAAATCTTCTTCTCAAGAACCATTGGGACAGAAAAGATGAAACTCATGTTGAGTCCTCCAGGTAGTGTAAATCTAAATTTGTTCAAATCATAACCCCCGGGCGTAAGATGAGACCACAAGTGACGATCAAAGTTTTACATAGGAAAATATAGGAAAAAATCTTTTGAAAACTTCTTCCCAAGAAGAATTGGGACAGGAAAGACAAAACTCATGTTTAATCATCGTCAGTTGGTGAACATTCTAGTTTGTTCAAATCATGATCCTCCGGGGTAGGACGGGGCCACAATGGCCAATCAAAGTTTTACATAGGAATAAAAAGGACATATCTTTAAATAAAAATCTTCTTCTTAAGAACCATAGGAACAGTAAAAATGATACTCGCATTGAATCAATCTCATGTAGTGTACATTCAAGTTTGTTGATATCATGACCCCCAGGGATAGGGTGGGGCAAAAATAGCCAATCAAATTTTTACATAGGAATATTTAGGGAAAAATCTTTAAAAATCATCCTCTCAAGATCCATAGGGACAGGAGAGATGAAACTCATGTTGAAACATCCCCAGATAGTGTTCATTCAAGATTGTTCACATCATGCCCCCCCCCCCCCCCGGGTAGGGTGGAGCCATAATATCCGACCCTCAGTGAAACAATTCTGATCTGATTTGTGCTTTTTCTTAGCCGGTGTGCTAAGGTGAGCGATGTGGCCCCTGGGCATCTTCTTTTCAAATTGCTGTAGAAAACAAAATTTTTGCGGCACTTTATTTTCGCGAAATAGTCATTCATGTAACTATTAAGGAGCATAACAAAAAAAATTTCACGATTTGTGGTTATTGTTGTAAAATCATTGTAAATAGTACTTATATATATGCAAGAAAGATATTTCACGATCACGCTGTCTCGCTTAGTTACGCATAAATAAAGTTCTCGTGAATAAAAAAGTGATTTACTACATAACAAACCATAAAACATGCGTGTTTGACTATTTTCAGCAAAATGTTAAAATATGAGCACAGTCCACGATCTTCATAAACAGATATTTCATTATGTAAATATTTGCATATTTTGGATCAGAAGTTGTGCTCTATATGAAATATTGAAAAAAATGCAAGTATAATGTTAAATATTGTAGCATACCTCCAATATCTGCCACTAAATATCTGGTGCCAGGAACACTTATTGTTTTTCCCGTTCCATGTTTAAGATTTTCTAGAGGGACTCGTTGACAGTAGACTGAGGCTGCTTCTGGCTCCAAAGCTAGCACTAAGCTATCATTTCTTATACCGGCCTGTATAATCATTATGGTTAAATATTTACAATAGAAGTGTATTATATTTACTTAAATGGCAAAAACACAGGCACCTGAGGAATCGATGGTGTTTAACCTCCAAACTACTGAAAAGTTTTAAGAGGCACAAATGTTTATCAATAATACGATTTCCAGTTCTATCATTCTTATATTTCGATATCTGATATCATTTTCGATTTTTGTTTAGATTAAGAGACTGACTTTATACGGTATATAAGAATAATTAATGAATTACATACATAACTGTGTTTACTAAAAATTATCAGACGCTGGGGGTTGGGGTGGGGAGTTGTTAAACCATTTTTGCATCAGGTGCCCGTATTAAAAAACGGTATAAGTATGTTTCTGCCCTCCAAGAAATTACTACAAAATTCTGCGAGTACAATGTTCTTGTATTTCTTTTTGTCTGTAAAACATACTTTTTAGAACTTAAATATAGTGGATAATTTGTTTATTTTGTTCGGGTATAAATAGATATCAAATGTTTGAATAACATAATATAAACCTACTTCAACAGCTGCAGTTCTCATAAACTCTTTTGAACGATCATTCCAAATGGAAGGAATCGTCAAGACAAATTTGATATCCGTTTGTCTGGTTTCTACTCCTCTGTCTCGCATCGTTTTAAGACAATGATCTTTAAGGTATTTAATAGACAAAGAAAATATTTTCATGGCTGATAACGATTTGCCAGAAACATCTTTAATGCATAAATCTTTTTTCACATTCTGAAAAAAAAAAACATTTATCAAAATAAGACAGATACATATGTACGCCACTATACATGTAGTTGCAGAGAATAAGTAAGCGATATAAATAACCATGCATTATTTTCAATAAAATTTGGATTCTAGAATCATTAATAAATAGCATGTACAGAATGGATCTCGTTGATTGAAATGATGCTCGATTCAAGTCAAATAGGGATCGAATAAGAGCAAATATGATTTCATCTTTTCAATTGCTGAAATCCATAATGTTTTTTTTAATAAAATTCATGCAATTTTAATTTAAAAATCTTAAAATCTTTAATATTTTCAATGTTTCAGCCATGAAATGATTGATATACTCCTCAGCTGAACCCACTGCAGGGTTTCCTGGTCCTACAATGCAATAGGTACATGTCTGAACGATCAATATCAATCAATTAAAAAATCGTCGATTGCAATTGGTTATTGTGAAAAAAAACCAAAACAAATATTAATTTTAACCTAATATTTTGTTAAGGACAGATGATACAAACAAAAAACGGATGCCTGGATTGGTATATATTTTTTGGCCTTATTCCATTGCAAATGATGCAAATAATAAATTTCTAGAAAAATAAAGAAAATGTAAACTTTCTGTGATGGTCAAAAGTCTGCCCATCTGAAACCATCCTTATTAATCTATACAAATATTTTTCACTTCAAATTCCATTTTTGTGCAAATTTGAATGAAAACTTAAAAACTACGCGGTTAAAGTTATTCATTTTACTTATTTAAACATGACACAAATTGTTATTTTCAAATTCTTTGACAAAAGTTTGTTTGTATCATCTGTCCTTAAAAAAGAAATCTTTACATTAATATTGATAATTCAGAGTTTTCACATATCCAATCTTAATTTGATGTATCTATAGCTCTCCAGATTGAGATCGTAGGCAATGGCATAGTCATTTTGTGTTTGAAGTGTTTAATTCCTGCAAGAAACCAATGTCGTTTCCATGTCCTTCATTATTTCTTTAATTTCAATTATATATTCCCACTTCAAATAAGAATTGGAGTGTACACAATCTTACCCTAGACTTTGTATGTCTATGTGTCCGTTCGTAAGGTTTTCTAAGCAACAACTCATTGCAAGAAGCTTATTTTAGCACTTTTCTGAGGCGTACTATATGAGTAATTTATATAACTTTTATTTATGATGTAATTACATAATAAACTGCTTGTTTTCTTAATAATTGATTCAAGCAAAAATGTTTACATTATAATTCAATAGAATAATCCAGTAATGAACAAATACCTCAATTGTCAAGCTCCGCCTAATGAACTGAACTACGCCGTTTATATGCACACGTGTACATTGTTGATTGAGTTTAAAGGAGATAAAATAGTAATCGCATAATGAAAAAAAAATCATGTTTTTTTAAATAACAACATAGATGGAATAAACTCTGTTTAGATAATGCTTCAAGAGTGATTAATCATACAATAAAGAATTCGAAACATGGTGAAACATACCACAATCTTGCACGATCTTGTAAGATAATAGCATTTGCTGCATACATACTAGATGAATTTTCATGTTTTATTATCTGAACTGATACATGTATGCATTGTAAAACGGCGTACATGTAGTTTGGATTATATGAAGTCTTGTATTACACACCTGGTTTATATTTATAAAATTTTAAAACAATTAATGATAATTTCTTCTTTTTAAAACATGTTCAATCACCTTAAAATGAAGATCCATTTTAAATCTCTGGAAAAAGAAGTACTCGAGGTGCTCATCTTCAGTGGCCAGTGAAGCGTACAATTCTTCGGCCTTGAATCCAAATGCATTGAAAGTCTGGTCTGGATTTAACAGTAAACATGTAGGAGTCTTCATTGAAGACATTCCTCCTTGTCCAGAATACCATATTCCTGGGGAATAAAATGTTAATGGATCGCCACTCATCGAAAACGCGTAACCACTGTATGTTGTCCCAAAATCTATAGCAGCCACTATCCAAGCGTCGCCACCCGTATTCAACGCCATTACTTTTACTTGTCAACCTTTGCCGTACAGAAAATGTTTAGCAGTGCAATAGTATGCTTTTTTATCAGTATATGAATCCTTTTCTTAAAGGTAGATCATTCCCCTTATCGGGAATTTAAATTTTTTCGTTGACGTTCACTGTTACTTTTTGATATAAACAGTATCGATTTTAATTTAAATGCACACAATTCTATATCTTTGCGGAGTAAACATTGACAAAAAGATATGCCTAAAATAGGTTTTGAAGTTTGCTAGTAAACCGTAATATTTTAGTTTAATTAGAAAAAAAATAAATCCCAAATAATATTCATTTATTTAAAAAAAAATACTGAACTTTCTATTCATCATCACATAGTTCATTCATTTCATGGTAAGAAAAACTTTCAATTTTTGAAAAGTAATGAACTCTTTATACTTCAAACTATTTTTGTAGAAGGAAATTAAATCAATGTTTGAAAAAATTGTATCAAATTTAGAACAAAGGGATATTTCAATTAAAAGGCGTGTCCAATGACATCATATAAAGCAGAATTATTTCATTAGAAAACTTTGATTGTCCTTTTATTCTTAAATTGGTTAAAACTAGACACATACTATTAACATAAAGTTTGATTGTTTCTAAATCTTTTTTTCTCATAGTTTTAAATTGTTGGGAAGAAAGGGATCATAATCCCGCGCTTTATAAACTTGGATACAGTAGCCGTATGCATACTAACATAAAATTAAAAAGAACAAGGGTGCATTTGATAACCATTCGGCGGAAATCCGATAGTTCTTACTTTCAAAGTAAAAAAAATATATATAGAACTGAAAAATTAATCTTAGCATTCTTATGATGTATTATGTTGCTATGAAACAGGAAAGGAACTATTTTTCCTATATAGTATGTTTGATTTTCTTATGAATAACTTGAAAAATTGCTAGTTAGTTGTATCATTTGGTACAAAAATTATATTCGGGTTGATACCTGTGTGTACATGTATCTCAACGATTTTAAAGAGATTTTCAAGTGAAATTGTATTGTAAGAAACATGTAAAAAATAATGGAGAAAGACCATGGGGCTATAAAAATTAAGTTTTTGTTCCTAAAACAAAAGCCAATGTGTAATTACGTTGCTTCTTTTTGTCGTTTTAAATTCCTGTAGCGATAATAACTCATTGGTAAGCTGCATCAAGAAGTTTTTATTCGATTCTCTCAAAGCATTTAATTTTTTTTTATACGAATTAAACAATAAAGTTTCTATCGGTCTTTTTACATTACATTTACTAAATTATAGAAAGTTTAAACAAGAAAAGCTTTGGTTCATTAGTAAGCGACGAATTGGAATCATTATATATATATATATATATATATATATATATATATATATATATATATATATATATATATATATATATATATATATATATATATATATATATATAAAGCACAATTTACAACAACTCTTAAACTAATATAACTGCCCTAAGTGAAGAAATATTAATATAGAAAGCACAAAGAAATTCACTTTTACATGGATACCCACTTCCGCCCCAGCCCGGGGTTGAACTCTCGACCTACGGAATCTGTCTCTATATATATATATATATACACGAGGGTTGTCCGTAAAGTTCGTGGACAACATTGATAATTACTGACAAACATTGATAAAATATATGAAACTATTATTTTCACTAAATTCATGTTTCATTTTTTTTGATACGCAAGTTTTCAACAAAAACAAAGCACAAATAGTCATATTTTTATCAAATACAAAAAAGACCCACACTCATTCCCGGAGCACTAAAACGAAAATCCTTGACGTTACCTGACGTCAAAAGCTTAATACGAGTACATGTAACTTTTTTTTCAATATAGTCACTGTTTAACTCAATACATTTCTTATGTTGCTTAATCCAGTCATAAAAATGTGCACAAAATATCTAGGTTTCATACGTAAAATAATATTTAACAATGCCTGTCTCATTACTTGCAATCATCCTACCTCTGTCCGCGTAAAAACGACAATATTTAAGGAAATACGACAAAGTCACGTTACGAAATTAACTTTTTACAGCACCGCAATCTCGGAATGATGGTTTTCCTTCACGCATGTCATCCTTTTGAGTATTCCTTCCGTTTGAAAAATTTTTTTTCAACTAAATACTTATGAACTGCTTTCTTTACCATATTTTCCCGACTGTTTACAGCATTTAGGAGGTCTCTGTTGGTTTTTTTCCGATGTCTACGCAGAATTTTATCACTGCTCACTGCTCCGCCTATTCCGAAAACGTCCCTTTTTCGAACAAAACCGATCTTGTCTTAATATATTCTAACCTAGATTTCTCAGCAAATTCTGAACTCTGAACATTCAAATTTTGCAGGTTTGTAGTTATAACTTTTGTCAACCTCGTAATGTAAAAGCAATCCGAATATCTACAGAATTTTACAAAATACAAATGAAATTTATAAAGTGATATATAACTTTTTAATTAAAATTTTGCTGTGCTCCGGGTCACCATCCCAAGTCTGATAATGAAGCCATTATTATGATTATCAATTTGAAATTGAATATTATTTTACATTTTGTAATTGATATTTAATAAAGGATTGTAAATATGTTTATAATAAATATCAATGACACCATCTTTCTTTAAATTTGAGCATGTCCACGAACTTTTCGGACAACCCTCGTATATATATATATATTTATATATATATATTTTTGCAAAGCTACTGCTCAAGACATTATTTCATATATCATACCCTATTATCCTGATAGGTGTTTTTACTTAATAAGTGAAGTGTTACCATGTTATTGTGTCTCATATGTTATCTATTAACATACTGTAAATGGACTACATATTATTTAAATGTGAACTCTATTTCAATGTTAATATTAAAAAAAAATCCGGGTCTGTTTACTTATGGTAGCAGAAAAAATACTTAACATATTACACTATTAATGTTTCGTATACATAATTGCTGCAGATCGAATGCCTAGAAAGTACGTATATCTGAAAATAATGTTTACTGTCAAACCTTGATTATTGATTCTATTAATGAAGTGCTGCTATTTTAATCAGTATATTACATTATTTTCAGTGCTGTAAAATAAAAAAAAGCTACCATCTATAAGAGGTATATTTCAATTTACATTTTTGCAGGAGTTATTTCTCTTCAATACATTTTTATTTGAGAGAAAAATCTATTATGAAAAAGTTGCATCTAAAACAAGATCGACTCCTGTAAAAATATATTGTGTGATAAAACAAAGAAATGTTTCATTTTAGCAATATAAAGAAACTAACTATAATATCGTTTTATGTAAACTTTATAAGTAATTTATAAGCAAACGAAGATAGAATTAAATGCTTTTAACAAAGTTCCGATTTGTTTGAATTGTCTTCACTCGAAAAGAAGATGCCTTCCAAACAAGATGACCCTATAGAATACTTAAATTCAGGCCGAACAAGATCAGCAATAAGGAGCTGTATGAAAGAACACACACAATCGCATCTCTGACCAGATTAAAGAGAAACGATGGAAGTAGATTGGTCAAGTCATGAAAATGAAATCCTCAGATAAACCAAGGGTAAGCACGAGAGTGTCTCCACCAGGAAAGAAAAACAGAGCGTGACCGAAGGAAACATGGCGACGACAATCGGTAGAAAAAGAAATAAAAGATCGAAAATGGACTTAAAGCATGGTGCAGTCGATGTCCATAGACAGACAGTGATTGAGAACATCAGTGCAGGCCTTATGTTCTCAAAGCACCACTAGAAATAAGTAAGTAAGTATACAACGCCCGTTCTTCTTTTACATGTTGATTTCCGAATATTTCTTTACATAAATGCATTCAACTTCACAGGATTTTTAGGATGTAAATGTTTTGCATTTTTGATTTCCATCACCGCCTGCATATAAAAAAAGAAAGCATTGATGGCAATGCGTTGCTTAACGTCAATATTGTGGCGTACTGACAGCCAGTATACCATTACATGATTTTTTTTTCATGTTAATACAATTATGATGATGAATAATCCAGTATAAGTAGAGGGTAATGTTCTCATTCTTGTTGTTAATAGAATTTATAACTAAAATTCATATTTGTAAAACTTACACATTCTTGAAGTGAACATTGAGGGTGAATAACATTTCAAAATGTAGGATTTAAACCAAGAAATATACTTAAAATAACAAACAACGACGATATTGTATTGAAGCCTGTCAACTAGGCACATTGTATTTCTTTCTAATTCTTTATCAAATTCGATTTAGTAAAAGCTAATTTGGTTTGCTTATCATCTTTCACATTCTAAAAGACAATGTTATATACATATAAAACACTATAAATTCTGATAAAGTATTAAGGACAGATGATACGAGTACAAACAAAAAAGGATCCTTGGATTGGTATATATTTTTGACCTAATTTCATTGCAATTGATACAAATAATAAATTTCTAGAATATGATATAAATATTGCATGTAGTTGAGAGTAACATTGAAAATTTTCACCCCAAGAAAACCATTGTCAACCGAGGCGCAGCCGAGGTTGACAATGGTTTTCGAGGGGTGAAAATTTTCAATGTTACACTCAACTACATGCAGTATTTATTATATTATACTGAATGTTTTATACAAAAACATATTACAGTGAACCGTGCGCGCATAAATCCGCGCAGTCGCTATTTTTTTTTTTTTTTTAGAATACCACAAGCAATGTTGACTGTTGCTACGCAGGAGGGCGTGGCTTCATTATTCAGCGGGTAGTAGTGTTTTTTATCAAATGTTTCTCGACGAATCAGATTCAAGTAATTTACATGAAAGTTTAATATAAAGAAATTGTAAACCTTCTGTGATGTTCAAATTCTACCCCTCTGAAACCATCCTTATTATTCTTCAAATTCCATTTTTGTGGAACTTTGAATAAAATTTATAAATCTACGAGGTAAAACCTATTCGTTTCATTCATTACAACATGACCCAAATTGTTTATTTTCAAGGTAATTGACAAAAGTTTTTTTGTGTCATCTGTCCTTAATTCATATTTCTGTATTCTATCTATCTAGTATGATATTCAACAAAACGATGCCAAGGAGACTTTTGTATTAGATGTTGAAAATCTAGACACTTCGAGTTTAATAAAACTTTGAAAGTACTGTATACAGGGAAATTTTCGCCCCCGTTTTATTTTCGCCCCTTTCGCCCTCTTCCTGATTGGGCGAATTTAAAACGGTGCGAATTCAAATTACACAGCATAATTTCTTAAACAAAACTAAGACTGGGCGAATTAAAAACGGAACAAAATAGTTCGCAAGTGCAAAAGGGCGAAAATAACACGGGGCGAAAATAACCCTGTATACAGTATGAGAAAATATGTAGAAATGAAATTATGTGGAGATAACGAAAGTATTAAAGTAGACAAAAGTCCATTACATTACAAAATAGGATAAGGACAAATATGGACCACTAAATGCAGAGTGTAAATCAAAAAAGGATTGCAAGAATGAAATATTTATGAATAAAATTGTACTGAGTATAATATTAATTTTACAGAATTGACTATTAGAATAAGATTTATTATCTCCCGAAACTCATAGAGGCTCTTTTGTAGAGAAGATTCAGTTTAAGAAACCGATTATTAGAGTCGGAATTATTATTTCCAGAAACTCATAGCGGCTTAATTAGAGAGTCTCTGCAAGGCAAAAGTCGTGAACACAAACTCTATGATGGTACACCCCAGAAGTGAAAATTGAAAATTCACATTATCTTCAATGTCTCATTCGAGCACCTGTCACAGTCGTATTTCTCCTTTGCATGGAGTTCATCATTGCATTTTTCCTACAAAAAGGAATATTTTAAACCTGTTCAACAAGATAACTTTTAGTTGAAAGGGACTAGCTTTGGCATTACGAACCGTATCTTCTACTTAGTCCCACAAATGTTCAATGAGAAAAAGATGGCCTTTTTGGAGACCAATCTAGTGGATCAATATGATTGTTTGCCAGAGAGTCTTGATAAACATCACCTACGATGGGTCGGCGGTAAACACGACGAAAAAAGTAGGCAAACGGCACGGGCATGTGCCAGTGAGGGGAATCCCAACGTAAAGTTGACCAGCTCAAGATCCAAATCACGCAATCGATTTCTTTCAGTTTTATGGTGAATGTAATGATTATGAAAACCTACTCTATTGATAACAGTTTTGTGGTAATAAAGTGGCGATTAAATGGGTGGCGGGACTAGCAACCCGATTTTTACAAGGCGTAAACGTCATAATCACGGATGATTGAAAACCACCCAATACCCTCTCTGACGACGGTTAAGACGTTCTATGGGGGAAAATGTACGAACGACTGCAAATTAAGCCGTTGTTGCTTTTGTGTTGACTTAGGCAATGTAAAAATCAGACTCCATGAAACTTCCGCCAATTGTTACAAGATTGCAAGAAATGCATTTCGTCTAAAAATCAATGTGTATAACTCAAGTGCATGAAATGGTACAAAAAGATCGTTGAAAAACATATATTAAAAGAACATAAATGAGTTCTTCCATGCCTCACATCTGTTCTTTTAGGGCAGAGCCTGATATAGATACAGAATCAGCAGAAATTTTTTTATATTGTGTGCTTTAGTCCCAGAGATGTGAAGGAATACATTTTGGCAATTCGTAAGGTAGCCCTGAATTCTACTGCATGAAAATAATGTTTTGGGGCACCTTTGTGCATTAATCCTCTATTGGCTTAACCAAGAATTCTACCAGAATTTTATGTCATGAAAAGTGATATAAGGTTGAAAATCCGGTACTGCATGTAAGCAGTTAGCATAATTGATAATTAAGGCATGAGCAAAAAATATATACAGCAGTAATATTATACAAATATGGAATGGGGTTGAGGGCAACATTGAATATTAATAGCCCCCAATGGACGAAATATTGCCTGTTGTGGAGCTGAGAACATTATTTTCAAGGGGTGATGCTTCCATAGTCAATGTTGCCTGTAAACACAGTCAATATACATGTAACTGTTTTGTTATTAAATGAAATTTAGTACAGAATTATTTTTTTTTTATTGTAAAGAAGCATCATGGCAAAACAAGATGAAACAAAATGGTAGGTTTACTTTTATAAAAAGGTCTACTTATTCCTAACTGTATTTATTGTAGTTTATTGTTCATTGTTGTTACATTGCAATTACAGCAAAACTTGTTTAGTACAAACACGGATATTGCGAATTTAGGGATATAGCAAAGTCATCTTGGATCCAAAGCTATATAAATTTAATGTTTTATTATTTGGTTATAACGTATTACGGATATAGCGAAGTAATTTTACAGGTCCCAGTGACTTCGTTATATCCGAGTTTTGCTGTATATGCATATATAAAGTTTGGAAGACAGGGTTTAGTGTTCATGATGGGCTGCTCCAACACATTTTTCAGGTACTGATCATCCAATGGCATTCATTGGTCTATTGAGTTCAAAAATTCCAGAAGTATTTTCCATTGTCACTAGTACTGTTTTTAGGTAGCACTGAATGATTCTCATTGACACATATAATAAATCTTATGTATTCTTGCTATTCCTATTATCCAAATGTTGGTCAATTTTCGCACATAAGATATCTCCAAATCTCGCCATTTATTTAATTAAATTAAACTGTAACATTGTGTATTTGACTTAAACAATGAGCCTATTGTGACACCACTTTGTTTTTGGGAGTCACTTTTTATTAATCTTCCAATTAAATGATTATAACAGAAAAAGTTGGAAAATTCTTCATGCATTATTCATACATGTATTTAATAAAAAAATGTTGATAGTTGATTTTTTTCAGGTAGGCTAATATTTCAATTATAGGCTGTTTGTCTATAATAAGTTTTATTAAATGATCAGGAATTTTGGTGCTCTCTGATTGGTCTAGACGCCTTTTCCTGAGATGTACCTCAGAGTGAGTTCACCTCGTATGACGTTCTGGGGGGGGGGGGGTATTCAGGTTTTTCCTCTTGACTAACCATAGATTTGCTAACAGTTTTTCCACCAATGAGATTGCGTGTTTCAAAGCATGTGTCGGTGTGAATGTAAACATGTCAGACGCCAGTACCAAGGAGATTTAACGTTTTTGAAAGTAAATGGTTGAATATTGATTGTTTAATAATATCGTTTTCCATTTTTAACTACTAGTTTTTAATTAGGTAAGTTGTGACAATCATATTATGGGTGTTTTTATTTAATGGAGACAAGATTGAAAGTGTCAAAAGTGTTGTAAAATTCCTGATCATTTAATAAAATGGTTATTGACTTTTGAATTCGGTCTACTCGTGACTATACAGACTTGGTCATGTATTGGTTAACCTCGGCCTTCGGCCTCGGTCAACCAATACTTGACCAGGTCTATATAGTCATGAGTAGACCTCATCAAAAGTCAATAATTGTACGAGGGGTGATCTAAAAGTTCGCAAACTAATTCTCTATCTACCTAACTACAGTTCTGACAAGAATGAAATTTGTCACAAATCTAGCCCTAGACATGTGCTTTTTGCAGTATGAGTCATGTTGGAAATGTGCGTCATTATGATGATGTCATAATGTTAAAATGACGTCAATATAGAGGCGAATGTGACAAAAATGGATGAGTCAATCGTACGTGAACAAAGAACTATAATAAAATTTTATGTAAACTAGGTAAATCATTCACGGAAATATACAAACATAAATTTTATGGGTTATGTGGGCTTTCAAAAAGTACAATAAGTAAGTGGATGAAACGTTTTATTGAGGGAAGGGAGACAGTGAAAGATGATGATAGATCTGGGTGCCCGCTGAAGTAAGTACCTAGATAAACGTGTCTGGGGTTGAACAATATGTAATGAAAGATCGAAGAGTTACGATTTGGGAAATAGCTAATGATCTTAGCATGTCTTATGGAACAGTTCAAGAGATTTTAATGAGTAATCTTTAGATGCGGCGAGTTTGTGCGAGGTGGGTCCCTCGCCTCCTTCTGCCAGAGCAAATGAGGTTGAGAGTGAATGCGTGCCGGTTCTATGTTAGTAGATATGAAAAAGAACAAAATTATTTCATGAATAGAATCATCACATGTGATGAAACTTGGGTACATTTCTATGAGCCAGAAAGTAAACAACAAAGTTCAATTTGGAAGCATCCTTCCTCGCCATCACCAATAAAGGCACACATAACCAAGTCAGCAGGGAAGATAATGATCATAGTTTTCTGTGACATCAACGGTATAATTCTCAATCACATGAGTCGCCCGCGTGGCGAGTGGTTATAGCGTCTGCTCTAGAGTCGCGAAGTCAGGAGTCAATCCATACGTCGCGGATTCAAATCCCACTGCGGGACGTGTAGACCGGTCCTTCGGATGAGACCGTATAAACCGGGGCCCCGTGTCGCAGTAGGTGCTTGCACGAAAAAGATCCCTCACTGCTCAAAGACCCTGAGTGCCCAGCGTAGGACAAAATTTGTAGCCCTCCACCGGCAAGTGGTGGCGTCTCCATATGAGTGAAAAATTCTCGAGAGGGATGTTAAACAATATGCAATCAATCAATCAATCTAAATAACATGATACCACCCAAAACTTCAGTTACTGGGGACTACTTTGCACGGGTTATCAAATCAGGTTTGATGAGAGCAGTTAAGAGAAAAGCCCAGATCTGATGAGATCTGGATTCATTTTGCACCATGATAACGCACCTAGCCATAAAAGTCGGGTTGTGATGGATACCTTGGAAACACTGGGTATAGAAAACCCACTTCATCCCCGCCCCTACAACCCAGATTTGGCAATTTGTGACTTCTGGCTATTTTCAGTTTTGAAAGATAACCTACTGGGAGAAAAATATGAGTCCTGGGAATATCTTGGTACTGCTGTGAACAAGGTGCTAAGGGTCATGTCACGTGATGGCTTCGATCACGTGCTTCGCGCATGGGTAGACCGATTGGAAAAGTTCATAAAGTTAGAGGAGCCTACTATGAAAAAGCATAAACTCAAGATCTCACTTTGAAAAATATTTTAAAAGTTATTCAATTAGTTTGCGAACTTTTTGATCACCCCTCGTATAATATACATGTAGTGAGTGAGGAAATGTTGCTAAATATAACAAAAAAAATTCATTTATATTTGCATTTTAGGTGAGAAAGAAATGCCCTTTCACAAATGAAGAGACAGGACAATCGCCACAGAAATTCAGAAGAACAGAAGATTCTCCACAAAGATTCCAGAGCTGCCATTTACCTCATGGGTTACTTGCACAACATGTTGGTGACCTTTTGACCTACCTAGACAAATCAATGTGTAAAGAGGCAATATTGGAATGACCGTGGAAAAAACTATGGTATGCTCAAAAACTTCTTTTGAATGTTAACCAAAACTGTGTGATTACAAGTACATAATTAAGATAAACATACTGTAATAAATAATTTATTTACTTAGAGCCATTTACATTTAAGCATGTAATAAATCAAATGAATAATATGTAAATACAGTAGAGTCCCTTTGAGCATTGTAAATTCATTTGTTTATTGTGTAGTGTTCACAGGAATTTTGACTTATCAACATGATGAAGTTAATTTCTTTGGAACCAATGGTCTAGGGTACTGATTACAGAAGTTTTACTGTAAAGATTTAAATCAACTCATTATTTTTTTTTCTTCCCATACCATTGTATCATTCTGATATTTATAGAAAAGATTTTACACTTGTTCAGTATGACTTATGAAATGATGATTATATTTGCGGCAAAGATTTTGAGCTTGGGCAAGCTTTTCTTAAACCAATCAATGACCATTATAATACAAGTGTTTAGTTCACTCTAATTAGGCCAAGTTTGAAAAAGTCTTTGATTGCAGCTGCATACCTTAAACTTTTAGACTGGGTAGGTTGGTAGGTAGGTGGGTAGACATTCTACTTTTTAATACTTTTCATAGGCCTCCTAAACATAAATGAGCTTCACTCTTGTTATAAACCACTGACTGATAAAAACAAAAGTCAAAAATTGAAAATGAAACAGTTTGAATATCTTGAAAAAAAAAATATTACATGGCTTAAAAAAGTTTGGGTCAGGCGCATTTTCAATGGGTTGGTAGGCAACTGCAAACAACCACATTTTTATTTTAGGCCTTACATGTATAAGAAATTCTGCTATTTTTATTTCTTTGTGTTTAAATCATGAGTGCAAAGGAAAGATTAGACCATGATAGGAAAACACTTTTTTAAAACCAAATTACTTTAGTTAGGAATACACTCAAAGAAAATCTTTGAAAATCCTCTGAAGAGATCAAGGACCATATCACTCTAGTGAGCAATCTGGCCTATTAATCTTTTTTTAAAAATATAATGCTAGACCTGTGATTACTGTTTGCTTAAAACCAGGATCAGATTATTCTTGTTAGAAAATATTTCTTTTTCATTGATCTTTTTTGAATTTTTTTTTTACTGATTTTTACCCGAAAATTTAAAAATAAAACCATACAATAAACGATTCTCTTGTTTAAATAAAATCAAGAGACAAAGTTATTTGGTGTCTTAATTTTCATATAACACAAAAAATTATGAAAATCAAATTTATTTCGACACTTTCTGTTCTCATTTTCACATTTTTTGATATTTTAAACTTTATTTGACGTGTTTGTTGAACTACAATCTTCAAGTGGTATATTTGTTGATCCATAAATGGATTTTAATGCATAGGAGATTCTGTAAATTTATAATGTTACGCATCCTCTGATTTTCAGATTACTACTTCAGTAATTGCAGATGGACTGGATGGCTGAATAACTTTGATGATCCAGTGGCGTATTTTGTCCCTGAAGATTATGTTTTGCGTGGAGTCAACAGCGTCCATAACAACCATTATGAGTACGTACTTTCATAGCAAAGAACATACATTTTAACTAAGAAAAAAATTATATACTGATCTATACTGATACATAATACAATTATTAAAGCTAATTTGCAAGTAAATTTAATTTACTTAAAATTAAAGTTTTATGCAAAAAGTCTATTCATTATGAAAATTAGATGATTAATGGGCATAAAATCATATTTTTTTGGTATTAGCAATGTTTGGATAATAATGTTATAAACATTCTGTATAAAATTTTATCTGTATGAACATGTAATAAATACAGATCACTACATGTATATTTATTTTATTCACTTTATCTTTTATAAATGATATGATTTAAGATTTCCTTATTATAATTTCATTGTAAGATTTTAGTGTAGTTAATTTCAAGAACATTAATATATTTATTTTCTCAAAATAAGCAGTATTTGCAAGTTTATTTACACAACACTTATCTTATTATTTCTTTTAGTTCTCGTTTTTAAGTGATGTTGATTTTAAATATGAATGTAATTTTTATTTCAGGGATCGTCGATTTCGATTTGAAGTATGTCAGCTTCTAACAAGATAAATCAAAGATTTTAAATGTATTTTTGAATAAAATGATTCTTGTGTGAACAAGCCAGAAACGACGATTTTTTAATGCCCGGTACTTACATTTTTTCCGCATTTATTATTCAGAACATTTGAACACCTCGTATGTCATTTTTGTGTTTTTCAAGTATCATTAATGTAAGTATTGGAACTTTTCAACTTCAGGGAAAAGACAAAATAGTTTCAACTACATGTGTTTTCTGTATGATAAATAAACCATCTGTCTATGATGTAGATGGTACGATACAGAAATATGATTCTTCATAATTCTTGAACTATCAGGATTTTTTAGCACCAAAATCATACTTCCTTGTGAAAAATGGTTCGATATTTTCATGGTTGCCAATCTAATTGTAATTTAATCTAATAAAAAAATCTAGAGAAAAAATATAGATATTCCTATGATATAATTTACGTATATAAATTGAATTTTTAGAAAAATGCGTTTAAATGAAAATGAAGAATGAATGAATTTACTTATCAATAAATAGAGTTACGCACAATGGGTAAAATAAGCCCCTTCTTTAGAAATCTATTTTGAACAATAAAGTACGATAAACTTTTTACTGACATTCAACATAGTCAGTGTATCATTGCCTATTGTTCTCCTTTATACAGTCGTTATATATTTGCATTAATGCTGTTCTGTTAAAAAAGGAGACAAATAACATGCATGCAAGGTTTAAAAAAGAAAAAAAAATTAATATACACTCGTTCTCTCTGTTGTAACTAAGGGCTGTGATAGGTTGGATATTATAATTCACAAAGTGAATTCTCACCTCAGGAAACTTTGTGAATTCTAAATTCCGTCATGTGACCTATAAAGTTACATGTTTTGTGCTGACAGGGACACTATACTCGAACACGATACATACTAGTATTCAGGCATCCATTTAAGATATCTTTACCTAAATGGACGGGCTCATATTATGAATCACGTTTTAAACTTTCGTAAAAAAATACTTGTGTACTGCAGAATTAATAGGAAAAAAAATGTATCGTATTTTCATTGCATGTCATGTTTATTTGTCAAGTGTAATTTTGGACCCATTCTTACCATGTTAGCTCCGCCTCTCATGCATACATTTTGTTCCATCAAGGGCAGGTAAGTGTTAATACTCTGTATTTTAAGAAAACAGTAAGGACAAAAAACAAGTCTGTTGTATTGCAGTCTACATGTCAAATTTCTTTTTAACATTTAAATTTGTTGCCAAATTGACAGACTTCTGAAGTTCACATACAAATGTGAAATTGGGTTAAGATTGAAAAAAACATATGCGACTGAAAAAAATCCAAAACACAGTGTTAAGAGGAAATATCCTTTATGTACTTTCTATAAAATAATTGACTTTAAAGGGACAACGGAATAAAAAATTGTTTCAGCTTATTTTTGCCAACAGGTTGAACGACAACCTATATGAATATCATATAGATATAATATTATAATAGCAGCTATTATGTAATAGATATATTGCTAACAGTTGATGAAATCAATAAGAAAATGTTTTCCTTGTATCTGTAAATTCAAAAATTGATAAAGGGCTTTTTTTAGATAATTATTTATCGGGTATCTTTAATTCAGTTATAAAATCTTTTTAAAATGTTTCACAGAAAAACACTAAAAATAACATTTACATTTGTTCTTTATCTTTTTTAAAATTATTTGTACATGTATGAAAAACATTTACAGCTGTGAACTTCTACTAGTACATATTATAATTATCTCTCTTAGGGGGAACAACTGACTTTAGTGTTCCTTAATTGATGAGGATGGGTCATTAACAGAGCTCTATCGCGCCAGTGGGGGACCTTATGGAGGGATCTACGTTGGTGAGAATTATCTCAAGATATATGATATTATTTTCGGGGAAGGGAGGATTGAACAGCTTAGAATTGATGATATCGGGGAACATCTCAATGTTTCAGAGAATTTGAAAAAGAAGTGCAAGAACTCAAGATTCAAAAGTGTCCTTCGCTACACGATTAAGGGCTGTATTAAATGTAAAAAATATCTACAAAAGACAAATTAGATGAACGCTAGAGGCTTCCTTTCTTAAAGATCATTTAAACAATAAAATGTTTCTTTGGTTGTTAGTACGGGAATGATTGTCGCAACTGTTGCAGAAAAAATACATAACCCGCGTAAGCAGGTTGTGTATTTTTTTTTTCTGCAATAGCTGCCACATTCATCCCGCACTAACAACCGAAGAAAGACATTGTATTGTTTGTATTTATATCTGTTTAAATAAACATTTAAAGTAGGATTAAAGAGATAAATTATTGCATTAATGATGCGAGCATCTTTGTACGTTTCATTGATGGAACAGCCACTGATTAAGAAATCTGTACAGGTGACATACATAGTGTAGTTCATGCAATGATTAACGCAATGGGTTTTCTAAAGAAATAAAGGAGGAAATATTCAGTGGATGTAAATACATAATAATCAGTTACGACGAGCTGAAAATTTCTCCCTCATTGATGAGGATTTATTTTTTCAAATACTCACGTCAAACAAACAAACATGTTGAGCACATTGCAGAGACAATTACAAAAAATAGGAAATATTCTCATTGTTGAAAGATAAGTGAAATGCAGTTTGTTGCAAGATGCAAGAATAAGTTTTCTAACTCAAACGTCGCTATTTTGAATGAATGTAGCTTAGCTGTTATAAAGGGAGCGCGTTTTGGGGAAACAATTCCCGGGTAATATCTGCTAGAATAATACCTTTATTCCTATGATACAGCTGTAGTTCAAGTACATGTACTGTATATGATCCTGAAAATCACCCAGAACAAAGACGGAAAGAGGAAAATGGTCTTGAAATAAATGATATCCTTTTATTACAAACAGAAAAATATGATCTTAGAATATATTGCACAGATAAAATTAATGTTTCAGTGATTGACGAAATCTTTCAGTATGTTGGACGGTTAAAAGTTATATCGAGGGGGAATGAAAAGCCAATCGACAATCCTCGCTTGACTCAGCTACGCTCGGATGACAGAAATCAAGGGTCTGCTAAAGTGTGGGAAACAGGAAAAATTGTTAAAACTACGTTTGAATTGCTATTATAGTAATTTGCAAAAATGCACACATACCCTCATACTTGTATTCCAAAGTTAGTATTCTTAAAATGTCTTTTTTTAAAATCTAAAGTAAGATTGTTTTCTTTTTAAAATGAAATCAACAGACTAATTTTCGTGTCTTTTATTTTTAGTTGATTAAAAAAAAATAAGAAAACAAATATACTTAGACTCCTGGTATTTTATTTTCGTGTTTTTCCCTTTTATTTGCATCTTTATTTTCCTTACATGTACTTTAACCACTTCATACAAATAATTTATAAAGATATGATCATGATCGATAAATCTGACCCTTTGTAAATATAAGAATTACCAGTTGCAACAATATACTGAAAAACGATTTAACATATGCCCACAAACTGTGTAATGGAATGTAAAATGATTTTTATCACCGGTGGGGATTACCACCAAGCGGTTTTTCCATTCGTTAAATATTCTACTACTTGTGAAAAAAAGCTCTTGAAGTACTTGCAACGTTTATCACAGCATCTCTGGTGTAATATTCGCAAGTAGATTATGAAAAAGGTCAATGGCCGGGATTTCCTATATGATTTTCTTCGGGTTTACCATTTGCAATCTTATCATGCAATTGAATATAAAAATAAAACAGACAAAATTAATGCAACACATGGGTCACTAATGAAGTTCACACCTTGGTCACAGGCTGGAGTTATTTATCGATGTTTTATCTACATGTATATCACTGTTCTCTTTTCAATAAAATAAAGAATCATTTTGATATAAGAATTGTCACTTGTATAGTTTGGAGGTTTTTCTTTAAAATTTTGAAGTTAATACAACCATGATAAAAACATGAGATTAAAAATGCGTATGGACTTAATGTACTGAATATTTTATGCCATGGACTGTTCAAATCAAAATTAGATTCGCCTCAGCTATTGATTTAAGTTTTCCTATAAATAAAAGGTTAAATTTATTATTTAGTTCTCAAGGGTCGTCTAAAGCATTGATTGTGTAATATATTTAATAATGTATTTTCTGTTACTTGAACAACAACAAAAAATGATTCATTTAAATTTTTATTTAGTTTCTTAATTTTCCACTTGCAATATTAATTGTCCAGACATTAATGAGTTTTTACAAAAAAAAAAAAAAAGAATATGCCTGATCTAAATTGAACAAATATGAGCTTAAGCCTGATGTGTGTTACGTATATACAGTAGCGAAATTCGCAATTTAGTCTATTAAACGTGCATAGACACAGATAAGAAGTTAACATTTTATGTATAATATCACGGCTTATATATATTGTAATAGCACTTTACACAAAATAAATTAAAATTCTTATTCATCTAAAAGTTCTTGAAACTTCAAGATTTGGATGGGTTTGATTGACACACCCTTGCACTTTCACAATTTTTAATTTTATTCTTAATACCGACACACCTTTGCACTTTTTCACATTTTAATTTTATTCTTAATACAAGTACTTTGGAAAAGTGGCAATCTTGTTGTGTATTAATAAAAAAAATTAAATCTTTAATCCAGAATAACAATTATATGCAAAGTACAAATGTTCGAAAGTAAATTCCCTTCACAAGTACAGGCATACCGGTTTATTCAAGCTATTCCCACTTTTTGAAATCAGGTAGAGAAAGGTAAAATTTCACGTTGGAGTAGGTGGAATTTTTGTGTAAACAAATAATTAGCTGAACAAACATGTCATTACTGTGAAAACAGTAATTATTAAGCCACTGTGGGAGTAGAGGACAGATAAAATTGCTATTTTAAATAAAAAAAAAATCTGGTTTTTTACTTCTCCTTTAATACGAAATTAGACTTTTTCAAATAAAAATAGCAGATAAATAACTTTTTTTAAAAAAGTGAATTTAAGGTTTATTTTTCTGTTAAACTTTTTATTTATTTTTAACTCCAGTTATTTATATGCATTTCTTTCATATATTTATTTTATTTTTTAAATATAATTATAAATATTTTTTTTTGATAAATTTATTTTTCTGTCTTAAAATGTACAAAATACTGGTAAAATACAGGTAAATCTTAGATGGGATGTAATTAGTCTAATTACTGTAAAAACCAATTAACTAATCAAAACATCTATTGTTATTTGCAAGTGGGAATAGGTGTACTTGAGATTTTTGAAAAGTGGGAATAGCCAGAAGACACCGGCATACCGCGCTTAGTGTTGTGTATAGGGTTTATCCAATTAAACATCCCCCTAAAACGTACACAGTTTTTGTAAACAGGGTACGAGCTCGATTAAACGGGATGTGCTCAATTATTAAAGTCTGCTCACCATAACTTCACGGACTGACAATATACTGCGAGTATGTTTTACCTTCGAACCTTTCTGCTCTGAATTTTCTGGACTATAGCTTTATTGTTTTTTTTTCCATATATACACACCGATATTGCCACTTTTCCTAAGTATCAAGAATTTAAATTAAAATTTGTGAAAGTGCAAGGATGTGTCAATCAAACCCGTCCAAATATTCGAGTTTCAATAAGATAGATGGAACAAGATTTTTAATATTTTTTCATGTGAAATGCTATTGCAATATCTAAGTCTTGATATTATACAGAAGATTTGAGAACAATTTAACTTAAAATCTGTATTTATGCACCTTTATTTCCTTTCGAGTATTCTGAATCAAATAAAGATTTTACTGAAATTCTAGAATTTGGTTTTTTTAGTAGAAATCGCGATTTGAAATAGTAAAGAGTTCGATTATTATTTTCAAAGATTTTTAAGGCTACTCTTGGGTCATTTTACAGAAAAAAAAATTAAAGCAAATTACTGTTTTTAGGATAAATTGATAATTAAATATTAAATTTAACTTTCTTCTATATGCTTATTAATAATTTTTGCTATTAAATGACATGTCATTCTCTTGTATAACTTCTCTTATTAGCAGGGATGGGGTAATTGAATGAAGTAATTGTAATTGAGCGTAATTAATTACATTTTTCAAAGTAATTGGAAGTAATTTGTATTTGAGCGAGCCTTCAATTACAAGTAATTGAATGTATTAAAATACATTTCAAAAAAAGTCATGTATTTCCAATTACTTTTCAATTACATTTCAATTACTTTTTTCAAAAAGAAAGTTTTAAAAAAGATGTCATATACTACTGATACACAAGCAGTTTTGATACTACCTACCCCTACTTGCAAATAATTGTACAATAGATTTTTAGATAGTTAATTTGTGATTAAATTTACAGTAATTAGACTACAGATGTTACTACATCCCCTTTTAGATAAACCTGTATTTTATACATTTTTAGATAAACAAAAATAATGAATAGATTTTTGAGAAATATTTTTTTCCCTCAAAAATATCTTATGCACTTAAGAAAGTAACAAAAAAGAGTCAAACACCATACTGGTGTAGCATGGGCTTGTGTTTGTACAATAATAAAATGTCTCATAATTGTTTAATTTGTTCATACAGTGTGTCGCACGGCAAATGCATTTCATTTCCGGAATTTTTGGTAATTATCAACTTTTCATTTTCGACATTTTTTAGTTTTCATTTCCGATATTTTTTTGTTTTCATTTCCGACATTTTTCAAATACATATGTAGTACCTATAGTAACAGATTTGATAATATTACTTATGAAAAATTTTAAGGAATAAATCATAAATAAATCATTGAAATCCAATTTTGTAAATCTGTGAGTGACTTGGACATATATGTATGGTGCTGTCTCTGACATTTAATTTAGTGCACATTGAATGTTGTGAAAAAGTTAAATGCTCATTGAACTCTATATACCTAGACTTAGTGTTACATGTATGCACATAGGTATAGATGTTTTTTTTTTAATTATTAAATATTTTGGTATAAATACTTTTGAAATTCCATTTTCTTTCACTTAGAAAACATTGAATTGCCGCACAGGTAAATTCCGGAAATGAAAAAAAAAATGTCGGAAATGAAAACAAAGAATGTCGGAAATTAAATAAAAAAATGTCGGAAATGCTATGCATATTTCCGGAAATGAAATGCAGCGTGTCGCACGGCCCATGGCATTAGGTAAAGGTCTAATTTTGTCCAGGTGTGAACCCCTCTCATTCCCAAGAACAAAGACAATGAATAAAAGATCACTGAAGAAACAATCTTATTTTAAAAAAAGAAACTAATTTTAAAAAAATAATAAAATTCAAGTAATTGAAATGTATTTAATTACATTTGTCAAAGTAATTGAAAGTAATTAATTACAGTTGACAAAATCAATGTAATTGTAATTGCAAGTAATTGACAAAATTATCAATGTATTTGAAAGTAATTAATTACATTTCAAAGTAATTGACCCCAAGCCTGCTTATTAGGACCAAGTTTTGACTACATCGTCCAGAAAAATAATTCTGTTGGTATACACGTGTATTTCTTAGCATAAAATGCTTACAAAATACAAAAAATACAGTTGTAGCTTTTTATGTGTTTAATACGATTATTTAGCCTACCCTATAAGGTGTACAAATAGAATATTTTTGGAAACACTTGTATAAAAAAAAAAGATAAATAGCTGTCAGGAGTTGTACCCTGTATTTGTGAAATGTAAAATGTCTCTTCCGTATATTTACCATACAAATTCTTTATATTAGTCATTTAATTTTTTTTTTTGTTATAAAGCTACAATTATTTCTTGATGAGAAATTTTTAAAGGTGTTAAAGAAGGATTCTTTTCTGGTTTCTAACTAGATTTTCTCTGTATATTTGCTTATATGTATAATTTATTTAGGTGAAAGACATTTAAGGTAATTCCACCCTCCGATGATGTCATAGGTTTTTTCAAAAACTTTGAATTGTTTAAATTTATACATAATAGAACAGTATTTTTTGGTAGAATGCTCTACAATAGTTGTAATGATAAATATTGTTAAATAAAAGAATTTTAAAAATGAATATTTTCTTTATCAAATCAATTATTCAATCTTTAAAAATTTTTACAAGGGCAATAACTCCTTCTAAGGTCCTATCATTCAGGCATTTGCTAAATTGTACTTCTAATGTAAAATAGATTCCCTGATATTCACAATTCAAAAGTATTTAATATGTAGGATGTATTTTGGAACATTCAGCATCAAAATTATGCATTTCAACAAGTTTTTACATATTTTTCCATAATACTGTTTACAAAAAATGTGTGATTTGTTATGCCGACATACACTTCTGTTTATTTATGTTTCGCATCTTAAATAATATGGTGACCTATACATTTTTTGCAATAATTGGAAAATTGAAGGTATATTAAATGAAAATAAATGCAGTTTTTGTACTTTGAACCATTAAAATTGTGAGGGTGGAAACACCTTAAATGACCATATTAATGTTTTATTATCATATTTCTTCATCACAATTGTACAACTTAAAATAGAGATGTTCCCTTTGTTTGAAAACAAGCAGGGACTAAATTTTAGCGGAATGGTGGGGTATGAAAATGTGATATTTCTGCCTCTCAATTTATTATTGAACAATTTATTTAATTCTAATTTTTACACAATCAAATGATTGAAAAAAAATTTACATATGTAACTTGAATTGATAATCAGGAACATAACATTAAAAATATATCAAATAAATATGATTTTACAAACAAACCAGACATATGTTTGCTTTTAAAAGCTTCCAATCTAAGTACATGTTTGAGCCAAAATCCGTCAAAAGTTTTTTTTCTCTCTTAGTAAACGATCAAAACTTTTTTGTATCATTTTGTATCTTTATGTGACAACTTTATTATATTATATGACAACTTTACTTTATGCTTGTGAGACTTGGACGGTGTACCACAGACACACCAGGAAATTAAACCTTTTCCATACAGTTTGTCTCCGGAAAATATTGGGCATTAAACGGCAAAACAGGATCACGGACACAGAGGTGCTAAACCAGTCAAATATGTACAGCATCGATACCGTGCCACGCTCAAGTCAACTCCGTTGGGCTGGACATGTTAGTAGAATGGACGACTCGCGCATCCCGAAGCAGCTCCTATACGGCGAGTTAGTAAATGGTACACGTTCCAGGGGTGGACAGAAAAAAAATGCAAAGATTCCCTTAAGGATATCCGATCCTCAGCCAGGAAGGATAACTCCAAAAATTAATATTTAAATTGAAATGCATCAAAATGATTGAGAAGCTTGAAAATGAATTTTTTTCATGCAACAATTCAAGGTTTTTGGTAGTCTTTGAAAAAGTCTTATAAAAGTTGACATTTGTACCCTATAAAAGGAAAAAAATATTAATAAAGGTTTAAAAAAAATAATATTTTCTTGAATTCAGGCTTAGATATCAATGCTTATCAGCATGATATGAAATAAAAAGTGATTTGTGGTGTCTTGAAATGATAGCAAAAGCCTTTTAGACTATGTATTATAGAATACATGACGGAAAAAGAGGACAAAAAATACCAAATAAGTAAAAAAATCCGGACAATTTCTCTGAATGCCTGGATGCCTATCATTTTTAACCTAAAATATATTTGTTAATCAATTTGCAATTAGAAAATGCATAGCTGATATTCCAATTCGCTTTTTCTGCAAAAATATTGGAGATTTGACAATTTTCCCTATATAATATGATTAACTTTAATCTTTAACTTAAAGAAATACTGTGGATAAATTTCCATAACTTTGTGGATTCAGAGATACTTTTATGAGTATTTTTGATTACTTAACTGCTAATTTTATAAACCCGAGGATCGGACTACGTTAAAGAGTCCATGAAGCTGTTCCATATAGAACCTACAAAATGGGAAAACCTAGCACTTGATCGCAGTACCTGGCGCTCAAGCGTAATGATGGGGGCAAACCAGTACCAAAAGAGATGAAGCACCTGGCTGAGCAAAAACGCACAAAGCGTAAGGAGAGGGCAGCCTCTGTCGACACTCCACTAGGACCTTCATGCCCAGTTTGTGGAAGGACGTTCCATGCAAAGATTGGACTCATCAGCCATCTTCGCATTCACAACAAACCTTAACAGACGAGATGTTATTATGGTCATCTTCGACTACGAAGGACGAACTATCAATGATAGTATCATATGTGAAAATAAAATAAAATATTACTGTAAGAAACACATAAAAAACAAATATTTAATAAAAGTTTAATAAAAATCTAATAAAAGTAGAGAAAAATCGGATTAGCCAACATCCATTTTAAATAAATTATTTATGTCAGTTTGGTAATATCACATACTGGCCCTGTATGCTAGTATTTTTTTATGCAAAAAGAAAAAGACATTCAGTCTCTTGAAATACAAGTAGGGATTGTATGGTTGGCCACATAATTTTTCTATTGTTAATGTCCGAGGAAAAGCTAATGATCCTGACCTGACCTTGCCTCTATTATAAAACGGTCAGTTTTAATCTCACTGATAACATCAATTAGTGATATTGTCTTTTTGATTTCTATGAAAATTTCATTAATCTTTAAACACAAAAAATATGATAGAAATCCAACTTTTAGTATAGTACATGTAATTGTAATTCTTAAAATAGAAATGTTACCTTTGTTTGTAAACAAGCAGGGACTATATTTCATACAGTGACATCTTTAAAAATAATTTCAATTATTTTGGTCATTCTAAGTGACTTCCTTTTTATTTTCCAAGTATTGCATCGGAGACTATCCTTAATAAACAGCGGTATAAGTACTTCAAGAGTTTTTACTATTAGCCAAGAAAAATATCTTTGGAAAGAGGTGCCTACTTGAAGCACCGGAAAAACGCATATGGTAAATCCCATTTGTCATGGGTTTATCTTTTATCATTCATATATAAAGACTTGTAAGAGGGGACCTTCAAGTAATACCCAGAGTCCGCTGAAGTTGTGAAGTAAAAGAAGGAGACAGGACTTTGCAAAGGTAAAGTTATATTTCGTCAGGTATTATCCGACCTTTTATTGGCTCAAAGTAGAAAATCGACATTTTTTTTTAGATTGATTAAAGTTTAAATTAACTAACAATTGCAAAAAAAAATCATAGATTAATTGTAATATTTGTTGAAGATGTAAGCCATAAATACGTGTACGTAGAAGTAGATGCTAGAATATAAATTGTATAATTTTAGGAAATAGTATCATGAAAGAAAATGTAAAACTGATGCTAAAAGTTCCATAATAATTTCTTTTAATGAGGACGAGTCTAATTATTTCTGCCCTACGGATTTTTATATTTTTTTACTATTTATTTTTAATGTTATATTTATTGTTTTAAGATTAAAAAATCGAATGCTAGCCACCCCGATTTCTTAGGGGACCATCTCAAAAGTTGTCAAATTTTACTATTGGATCCAATGGGAATTTGTTAAAAAAGCGCCAAATTATAAAAATTTTTTCCATATTTTTTATAATTATGACCCAGAGATTTCGTTTTCATTCTAGTAGATAAAAGTTATTGTAAAAGGCATCAAATTGTGAAATTTCAAAAGAGTTCACCATATATGTTGGTCTAGGAATTATCAAGTTTATTTTTTTCAAAGCCCACTAGCTGCCTCTAAAATTGCCTTATTAAGGTATTATAAATACATATCAGTGCAGATGAATTATCCGCGCATACATGTATGATATTTTTCGGTAAAATGCAATGTTTAGATTGCAAGTATGCTTCTTTGGATGTTCTGTCATCAATTTTTAGTATAATATCCATGGATGTCTTGAACATACAAACATGCGTCACTCTTCAGCGTCATGTATCGCTCACAAAATCCCAAAATGGTGATGCCGTCAGCCATTTCAGTGTTGTCGTAAAATCACATTTTCAGACCAGTAGGGGTTACAAATAATGTTAATTTTGTATTAAAATGAAAATATTTTGCAAAGGTATGACTGCATATAATCAAAAAGCTTCGCAAAGTCATGCCCACTCGAATTAGACTCTGCCTCATTAGATTGTGAATATCAGAGAATCCATTTTACATAAGAAGTACAGTAACGTAGGAAA
>NW_026929473.1:0-39624 GCF_032062105.1 Saccostrea cuccullata | reverse complement strand
AGCATGCGCAGTAGGACATCCGGAAAATATTTAAAAAGACAGCATTACAGTTACTGGTAAGTTTTGAGAATCTTAAAGTTTTTTTTCCATTTTTTACTGAAATATAGTTTTAATTTTACAATTTTAACATATTTCATTATAAAATTATATTTATTGCATCAAATTGTACCAAAGCTGCACCACTCTGTCCACTCAGAAGACCAACACAATTCATTAGAGAATACTAATCAGATAACACCATCCCCGGAACTCTAACACCAAGATTTAATTAAAAATTTACACTTCAAAGGAAACGTTTCGGCATGTCAGGGTATCACTGAAGGGACATAATTTGTGAAATGCGTATCTGGTGCATCAAAAGTGGTACCGTATAAGATTTACATCTTATCTTGGAAGGTTTCATGTTCTTGACTATTTCACGACCACATGTGAAAAATTCAATGCTCCCCCCTCCCGGAAAAAAAACAACGTTGAATTAACTTTTATTCAATGTCTAATCAACATTGATTTTCAACATTGAATCAAATTTAAGATTTCAACGTTGAACTCAATTTTCAAAATCTAACATAAACTAAACGTTGAATCAACATATATAACCAACGTTGATTCAAAGTTTTTTTTCAATGAAGTGTGCCAGCTGGTCCTATACATTTCAGCAAGAAGTATTATCCAATACCCACTCATTTAAAAACTTTTTTCCTAATACTTGACATTTATTTATCAACAATTGTTTTCGATGTATAATTTTCTTTTTTATGTTTTTTTTAATTTCTTTTATTACATAACTCTGCTTCCACAGCATATGTCTTTCCTTCACGTCCCAACTTTTTGAAGTCGCTGTACAGATTTTCACATTAAACCTTTTCTTCACGGATTGTCCTCATCCGATACAGAGTCTCTGTCAATCAAATACTACCTGTACTATATGTCCACACGTGCACAACTCGCTTGTGACATTTTTTTTTTCATTCCTCTAACATTTTAAGAGTTTATTCAGGATTTTTGCTGAGTAAAAAACAAAATGGCATCGTTATCTGTTGCTCAGTGACGTTCTAAAAGGTCATCGTTTTTGTCGTTTTCAATGAGGACTACCCGTCTTCTAAAGTTGTTTTCTTTTCAACGAAGCAAAATATTAAGCCATAATTTGGGATACGAATCGGTGTAACAGTTCTTAAGGATGACGTTTACTCAGGTTTCAGAAATCAGAGAGGAAATTTTATAAAGTATAATATATCAAATCAAAAATTGTTCTAAATGGATAAAATAACTAAGTTTTAACTCAATATCAATTTAAAAATTTATATGTAAGTACTTGAAGAAAATATACAGGAACAAAACTCAGTGTATGGCTATGCAGAGGAAATTCGGATTAAATTTTTAATTTTTCATCTTTGTCAAAATTTTTATTTCTTGCAATATTAATCACAAATTAAAGGTTACATGTATTTGAAGACATCATTTTGCAAATTTTATATGTGTTTAAGCTCATAAATTATTTCAAATAAATGAATGCTATGAAATAAAGAAATTCAAAAACATGTACAAAAACCACTGCAGTCAACATATCTCAATAATTTGATCATTGACCCCATATAACATTAATATCATGAGAATAGGGGTAACAAAAGTAACCTGAGGCTATAAATAATTTAAAGTTCTTATCAGTCAGATTTTTGCAATATTTGATTAAAAATAGGGAATAAATATTAATATGACAGAGGAAATTCGGACTGTAATAATTATCACGTTTATGGCCCAAACTCTACTCATTTCTTTATATGAAGAAACTCTGTTCCATTGCTATAATATTTCATTATTTAAAGAGTTTTGTTGCTTGTAATATTTATGAGTAAAGAAAAAATGGTCATAGTGTGAAAAATTTAGGTAATTTCCGAGAAATACTTAGGAGCCCCTAGCATGAAAACGAGGCCATTGACCCAGTTATTTGAAATTGAAATTTAACACAAGAATCATAGGTGTACAATGTGCAATAGGTGGTTTTTCGTTCTTATCAGTAGATTTTTTAGTCATCTGAGTAAAGGTATACCTTAAGGAGGCTTGGGGGTCAACAAATTAACCACCAGATTTAACTTATTCTTTTAGATACGGTATCTTAAGCTGTCAGCTATCATTTGGCAAAGAAAAAATTCATACATTTTAGTTTTAAAATTTGATCATTTTTGTATATTTTTATCGGTGTCCACATATATATCTAAACAGCAAAGAATACTTAAGATATTTTTATATCTTACGGATTAATTATTTATGTTATTTCCGTTCAAAAAATTTATATCAATCCATGCATCAAAATTTTGTTTGTATTATGTATCCTATAATAGGTTAAATATTCACAAGTTCGGCCAATAGTCGCCAATCATCGAGCTCTGAGCTACAGTTTGATTTTAACCGTCGGCCGAAATTTTCAACACCCTTATTGTCAAACGACGGACGACCGACTTCATAACTGACTGCCGATGGTCGGACGATGATCGAAAGGTTGGTCGACGGATAACTGCAGTTGAAGAAATCGGCCACCGACGCATGAAAAATTATAAGTTGGACCGATGGACACAAAATTGGTCGGCCGACAAAAAAATAGGTCAAAATCGGCCAAGAACGAACGGCTCATGAACTGACGACTGTCACCCGAAGAATCCCATTTTTGCTTCAAAAACCCGTCGGCCGTTGGTCGATTTTGGAAAGGTGACTGGGGTTTTAAGGATACATAACACAAACAAAATTTTGATGCATGAATTGACATATATTTTTTGAAGGGAAATAACATACCCAGTAATTAATTGTTTTTAAAAATAAGGAAAGCATTCTCTGTATACTTTAATTTGCAAGTATAGTAGTGGAAATACAGAAAATTTGAGAAAAATTTCCTACAAAGAATTAACTTCCTGAACAATTACGCCTATAGATACAAAATTATTTCAAGACAGTCTATCAGTTAAAGCTTTTGATTGTGTTTTATCAACGAATGCGTGTTTCTGGGGGCCGATATCTGATGACTCGGGCTTATATGTCTATAATGTATATTCTCTATACATGATGTGTAATTGAAGCAAAGTAAGACTAATCATGGAAGAGAAAGATGAAATGCTGTGTTGTTCTTTATGAATATAAAATTAGTGGCTTAAAAATATACTAGAACTCATGTCCTCCGCTGTTCCCTTAACAGAACAATTTGAATTAGTAGTGATATCAGTTTTGATTGATTTGTTTCATAACAGCTGTTTGGTCTTTGTTTTTATACTAAATGCGGCTATGGGATGAATACTTTATACATAACCATTCCTCACGATAAATTAAAGTCTTATATCATTAACAACTGCTTTTTCAATAAAAATGAAACTCGTAAATTCACTTACATGGTCAATGGTCATTTGCAAATTGTTTTTTTTAAACACATTCTATTGCACACACAAGTACTTTGAAGTTGTCATCAAAAAGATGCTTGAGTTACTGATTGACAATATTTATGTGGTTTTTGGAAGCTAGGTCTTCCAACAATCTCTTGGAATTCCAATGGGTACCAATGGCGCTCTGTTATTAGTAATTAGCAGACCTATTTTGTATTCATATGAAGCAAAGTTTGTGCAAAATCTTATGCGTGAAAAGAAGAAACACTTGCTGTGGCCTTCAGCTCGACATTTAGATTTATCAATTAACAATGGTAATTTCCATTCCTATGTCGATACGATATATCCTAGGGAGCTTGCGATAAAAGATACCACAGAGTCTGACACATCTGTTTCATACTTGGATATTTCACTTGAAAAAGACGTTCATGGTAATGTAACAACCAAGCTCTTTGATAAACGTGATGACTTCAACATTTTTATCGTCAAATTCCCTTACTTATGCAGCAATATACCATTATTTATACACTGAATTAACGACAGATTTTGTCCGTTATTTCCCGATCTTGACAAGGAGTACACGGTAGGTGTGATCGGTAGCAGGGCATGCTCACTCCTCCATGGCACCTGATCCCACCTCTGATGTTTTGGAGGTCCGTGTTTGCTCTGCTCCTGAGATCTTTTTTTTTTTATTGTTTTATGGACTTTGATATTAAATACTGTTCGTTATCTCCATATTCTTCATCCTTCATCAATACATACATGTAAGGCTCACGGTGCATTGGTGTGACCAGTCAACAAGGGCTTCTTACTCCTCTTGGGAATTTGATCCCACCTCTGTGTTTTCCCGGTTCGTGCTTCAAGCTAAGTATTGTTTCTGATTTTTTGATTTTATTGCTCGTAACTTCCACGCCAAAATTATAACATTCGATGAGGAAATATGTTGTTGAGGCATATTGCAAGGCGGAAAATAATATTGAACTATTTGGAGAAGAAATATCAATGTTGCAGGATTTTTTGGATTATCACTCAAGAAATAGTCCTGCTATAATAACTTAACTTAAGATCATGAACCAGCCTCAGATTTAAATGAAAATTTCAACCATCCATAAAATGTTTCCTTTTGAACCAAAAGTCTTACTTTGCATGCAATATCAATTTATTAATGCAAAGTGAAAAGGTACTTTGCTTCATTTCTAATAAATATGAGCGCAATATACATTTTTAACCCAATTTTGAGGTGTTTCAAGATCCTGCTGACTTTATCAAAATGTGTGGAAGAAAAATACTTGTAAATAAAAAAAATCATGCTTTCTTCCGCAAAACATAAATCGTATGTTTTATCTGTTTGAATTTGATGTCGGGTTTTGTAAGATAAGACGTACAATATATTTCCATTTAAAAGCACTATTTTTATTAAAGGGGTATTTCAATCTACGCAAATCATTCGGTTTAAATTTGCTTAGAGCAAGAAAGAGGAAGTTTATCATATTTTGCGGATATGTGCTCTTTTCTCAAAAAATTAAATTTAAAAAGTAAGGTAAGCTTGATTTATATGACGTTGAAATTAATGTTAAGCACAGTTATTAAAAGAGTGTTTTTAACTATTCAGATTTTTGCAAGCCACCGACCCTATAGGAGAAAATAATGCTGATTTATACATGCTCAGATAAGTAAGTGCGATCAGTTTAAAAAATATTATGGTTGTTTAAAGGCCTTGTATATATATTTGAAACGGTTTGTAACTTTGAGTTTGGTAGTTTCTTGTCGATTACAAATATCTCGCAATTATCGCAATGATAATGAATCTCCTTATTGCTATCTTTGAATATATCAGGATTATCATGAATAATTAAATTCCTCAAGTTTTTAAATTAAGAAAATGATTTAAATAGGGACCCAAGTTATACAGTATAACCTGGTTTGGGGCGGTTTACGATTTATAAACCGGAAGCTTTATAAGTATAGAAAACATGACAATTTTCCCTTAAAACGTCTTCAAATAGTTCATATTTTAAACGTAATGTCAAGCGGATTGAAATGTTTTGACATCAGTCACTGTGACGTAGGCAACCCAGGTTATACAGTTTAGATTAATTTTTCATCCAATCAAATGACGCGTTACAACCAAAATTAAATTATTCAAATTTAGTTTCATTATTTGTTAATTTAACGCCCCTCTCGAGTTGTTTTTTTACTCATTCGGAGACATCACCTCATGCCGGCGGAGGGCTGCAAATTTTGTCCTTTACACGACACTCAGAACCATTAAGCAAGTGGGGGTCTTTTTCGTGCCCCACGACTTAAGAATCAGTTCCTAAATCCTTGTCACTAAAGTTTGAGCTATTTCTAAAAAAGATTTGATTGAAATTTGTCAAAAAAATTGATTGAGGAAGGCTTTCGTATTAATTTTGTGCATTACCTGTGACAAAAACCTTTCCAAATATGCTATGTATGTTGATCTGTGACCTTGACCTACTTTTTTCAAAATTTTATCATTGCCTATGGCTTTTTTTCTGAGAAAAGATAGGGATTTCATATTCGACATTACTTGTGACAAGGTGTTTCCGAGCTTGTTTTGAAATTGAAATTTGACTTAAGTCTGTTTTGTTGATATCTGAAGGCACAGACAAGAATAATATTTCAGAAAAGAGAGTACAGCGAACTGCCGCGGACTTGAAAAAACAAATGTTTCAGTAGTGTAATGTTACATGTATGATGGAATGACACATTTCTTTGTTAACCAAGCCATTCGTTTTTAGAAAATGAAATTTGAGAATATTAGATAAGAATACATGTATGTATATAAAAAATATAAGAATCAGTATGTTTGTGTTTCATCCATAAGTGTCTACACATATATTCAAAATATTATGTTTTGTCTGGGTATTATTCACAAATGTCCGACTGAAAAGGTAAATATAGTTAAACATGTAAGCATCAATAAATGTTGTTTATGCATGCATTTAATATTTATATCATTTATGATATTTTAAATCCTCCATTTCGCCTGATCCCACCTTTGTTGTTTTATAGTTCTGTGTTTGCTCTGCTCCTGTTTTGTATTGTTTTATGAACTTTAGATCTTGATTACTGTTCGTTTTCTCCGTATAATTAACTGGTTTCTGCATGCCTCTGCCATGTCTGAAAAACAAAATTACCAAAGAAATTCGATATTACTAACACTGGTTATAGTAATCGTGAATTAGCGTTAGGTTGTCTGTGCCGTTTATATATTTTTATAAATATTTTCTAATTCGTTAATTAGCGCATCGTTTTTCGCATCATAGCCGCCAAAATAAGAAAAAAAAACAGTTATAATAGTACATGTACTTAAAACATTGCTGTGACGTCAAGCCTTTGTTCTTGCAGTCTAAAAATTTACCTGTAGCCGTCCGATAATAATAATTACCAGTCTGATAATATATTATCGGACGGCAATGATAACAAAATCGGACGGTATTTAAAAAACAAAAAGAAGAGTGAAATTAAGATCTTAAATAAGTACAGAAACCCCCAATAAAAATGTTAGGGAAAAAATTCAGGAAACCAAACGCAAGGAAATTAATTAAGTTGATCACACTACAAAATAGCAAATCCATGAAAAGAAATCCTAGTTAAACCTTCCACAACATTAATACTTTCCACTCTCTGATTTTTTTTTTTTTGATTCAGCACTTTGAATAAGCGAATTTAAATCCATTTCTGAAAAAAAGATTCTGCAATCTCCTTTTATGTTTCTTCCCCGATGGCCACACTTTCAAAACCTGAGAATTTGTATTATCTAAGCTGAAATTTCAGCTAGGGTAAAAATCCGCATTTTACTTTCCATGGTGATGGTTAAAATATCACCCCAAATTATGTCAGTATCAATGTCAATTTATGCACATCATAAATAAAAATGCCCCCCCCCCCCAAAAAAAAAACTTTCTCCACCAGACCCCTGTCCTGCTAAACCAAACGACTGCCATTGCCATTGAATGAATGAAATTAATGAAACAAGAGTTCACTCACTTTTTTACCGTCTCATTTCTTTTATCTACTTATTAGACGGGTAGAAAACAATGGGTACGTGAACTCCCATTGTGTTATTATCGGACTCCTCCAGGTAACTTTTAGACATTTAAATGGCAATTTTTAAGTAAGATATATGCCTCATACTATTCTATATGTATAATTATCAGACAGTTTTCGGCCCTAACGGGCCTCAAACAGTCTGATAATTTTACATATAGAACAGTATTCGGCATATATCCATTACATACACAACACATAACAGCGACTAGATTGAATTAGTCAGCCGTAACGAAAAGTTAATATACCACAGTCTTGATATAGGAAATAGGAACACTATTTGTGCTTTTATGTCCAAATTAAGCTTACGTATCACTACCTCTCCATACACTCCTGAGTTTTAATTGAAAAGAATTGGTTAAGGTCATTGGCAACGCAGGATTTCCGGAGAAAAAAGGCTTATACCTAGGTTTTTTCATTTATAAAAATAGTCATTGAGAGTGATCTCCCGTATGGAATTCTCTAGGCGGTGAAAACCAATAAAGCGTGTGTTGCAGACTGAGAGGTAAACAAAAGCACGTGTGTCACTGTGTGTTTTTTATCTGATATGTAATAAAAGAAAAGCAGCGATGGATTTGTTTACATTGTGCCGAGGGGGCAGTCAGTCAACAAGTCGTCATTTAGAATAAGTACATGTATGCTGGGAAGTGCAAAGAATTATGCTGAAAGTGGTGATAGCTAGGTAGAATGAATTAGAACGATTCTATAGGTATTGTGAAGGAGGCATCATTAAAAGTGAATAATAAATCCATGCAAAAATGTTTAATGACAGCTCCTTTCAAATAAAGTAAATTATAGTATAGAAACAAACAGTCAGTCTCTTGATCATTATAAATAATAATTAGATGTAAAGGGAAGTAACCCAAAATCAAAGAACAGTGCTGGTATTTCTGTGTTTTGTTTCTATATTTGCAATTTCAGCCAAAGTATATGTTTGTCATCGGAAATGAAGATTCAACAATGTATTTTATGTATAAACTTTATGAAATAAATGGGTTTTAGAAAAAACTTATGGTTAAAAATAATATAAGACCATTTTTTCAACATTTTACATAGGAAATGCATTGAGAATTATAAAAACATTGATTTGACAAAATCTTTAAAGGAATGCTGGCTTGATGGGTAAAAAGGACCTGAAATGAACATGTTTCGTACCATTAAACCTGTTCAAAAGTTCTTGAAAAATTTTATACAAAATCCAGAAACGTTGCCAATAAAAAAACCCATTATCATTAGAAAAGTATACTTGCGAATGAATTATGAATCTAATGATATCAATTATCAAAGATAATAAGTGATTATTATTATTAATATTATTGCTATCGAAAGATATGCATCTAAAATCAAATTCTTTGTGCAATTAATAAATAAAAAGCTAAATAAGACAAATTCAAAATACAATATATATCGCTTCAAGTATTAGTTAATGTCTTAGAGTATCCTTTGTAGTAAGAATAGTGCATTTTATGAATAATTCGATGGTTTTTAGTTTCACGAGGATTTGTGAGTGAAGTTAGCAAACATTACTTAGTCAAGACGTATTGCAAGACGTATTGCATGTAAGACTATATTTGCTGCTTGAAAAAAAACCACGATTAGTACTTCTAAAGAATTGATGAAAAAGTTTCTCAGCTTCCACCGAAGAAGGTAAGCTTTAGCTTAGATGTCAAGGGTCAATTCATCCTATAGATATTTATTAAAATCAACTTATGTAAGATATTTTGGTGGAAAGAATGAAATATATGGAGATGTCAAAAGTCCATAAATCAATACATAATTGGATTGGAGCAGAGCAAACACAGACCTAAAAATATCAGAGGTTGGATCAGGTACTATGGAGGAGTAAGCATCCCCTGTCGATCGGTCACACCCATGTCAGAATCAGATGACAATTTCAAATGATCCTTGTCATGATTGGAAATAACTGAAAAATCCGTCGACAATTCGTATATAATGGCTTAAGAATTCATATGAGAAACGTCAATCAGCATATGACTTAGTGATAAAATGTATTTTCTGACAGGGTCATTGTATCGACCATAGAACAATTACTTAAAACGAGACTGCTGATATTCTTGTCTCAGCAATTTGTATGTCAGTAATATACCTCGTTTTCGAAATTGTTCATACGTAGAGCATGCTCTTGTGTATCGAATCAACCTAGAGATATAAACCACGTATGCAGGTGATGAAGGTTCATTGCTGCATAAATAAGGGAATTTGACGATTGAAAAGTTGGTCATGACGTTTATCATGAAGCTTCTTAGAGTATCTTTTTCAATATTTGAAACAGATGTGTCAGACTCTTTGGTATCTTTCATTTCAAGCTCACCGGGATATATCGGATCGACAATGAAAAGATGACCATTGTTAATTGCTAAATGTCGAGTTAAAGGCAACAGCAAGTGTTTTCATCATTTCACGTATAATACTTTGGACAAATTCTGCTTCATATGAATATGTAAATAAGTCTGCTAATAACGAGTGAGATTATTTGTGTAATTAGCATATATACATGTATATATAGATAGAACTGATGGTCTACTGATATTTTTAAAGGTTTTTAATGATTTGAATAGTTGTGCTTTATTGATGGGAAATAGAGCACCCATTATTGATTTGTGTCTTTTTTAAGCGCGGACGTCTAACTTGATGATTGCCAATTGTAAGTACAAAAACTTTGTCTCATTTCTTTTATCAGCTAGTTAGCGCGTAATTCTTTCTTGTAGTAATACAATCTGAATGTAGTAAAATATCTCAAAGTAATATTGCCTAATGATATAAAACAAAACCCGTAGACGCAATATCAAATTTATAATAACAATAACTTCCTTAAATTTAGCAAATAACATGCGTAGTTGATTTATCGATCGATACAAATGGACAAAAGGTAGACTGGTTGACACCATATACATGTAATATTATTTACATCAAAAAATCTTTTAAGTTGTTGAAACTGTTAAAAGTTTGGCTCAAATACTCCTTAATGCATAAACTTTATCGTCGATAATTCAATTCTTTATTGGCATTAAGGCACTTCATACAATAATACATTGTTAGGCATACATACCGGGGCATACATTGATACATTACAAAATATTTTAACTGTAGCAAGCTTGTTTCTAACATTAAAACAGTCTCTGAAATGTAGACAATTGTGTATACTCACCTATATGTCAGTTTTTTGGGAGTTAAAGTTTAGTCCAAAAGTCGATGTCCGACTTATAGGCGAGTCATAAAAGACTGGTATTTTTCTGGACGGCAGAACGTGGTACATGTATTCCATAAATATTTTCAACAGTTATCGATGAACAAAGTCTGGATTTATTAAAATTTAATCATGTTTGTATTCTAAGACTAAAAATTAATTACAAGAATTTATTTAGCACTTTTATTTAATAATTTTATTTTTTAATCTTAAGAGGGCATTTTTTTTTCTCAATGAATCAAAGTTAAAAATCGACCCTCGTTTCCAAAAATATTAATTGAAATCAGGTTTAAAATATCAGAGGATTCATTTGAAATTATCATCTGATTCTGGCAAAAAGTTGTACCGACTTATAAGCGGGTCAATGGCAAATCCCTTCAAAATATCCTCAAAAAAATACAACCGACTTATAGGCGAGTATACACGGTAACAAACAAGATAAGATATTAAGATCTAGTAGTCTTGAATACTTGTGAACTTATTTTTCATTTGATAAAATATAAAGATAATTTTTTAGTAAGTGGGAGACACAAATATGGTTGTATTTCCAGTTTCTAAATATCATGGCTGTATTAGAAGATATTTTGAGAACATACGCAACACACTTTACCTACTGATAACTTTTGAAGATATTCTTCGTAATTTAAGATTATAGTGCCATCAAATGATCAGGGTCTCTGAAAGATATCAATTGATGAAAATTCTTGTATAATTCAAAGAAAAATATACCAAAAATACTAACATTTATTCTAGATGTTTAGTATATCCAAAAGTGTTTAAGAAGAAGGGTACAACAGCATATCTAGACATTAAAATGTAGCACTCGATTTCTTTTAGTATTGGAACTCTTCAACTCCATCTTAAACAATATCATGTATTCCTCTACACCATCCTAATTGGTGCCAAGCAAAAAAAGACTTTATTTTTGTTCAAAACTTTGATTTAAGACGTTTTGGATTCTTCTCCATATAGTCTGTGTACTAATCTTTGCACTCGCTCTCTCTTAAAAATGTTTGCATATGTCTTTTTCAGTCATCACAAAATATGCAGGAACCACCAACTCCAATGGAAACAAGGACCCTTCCAGGGAAAGTATGTACACTTCATGTACGCGAGTAAATAAAAAATGGGAATTGAATATATACACATTTTCATTTCTTACTAACACCAAAAATTTTTTTTAAAGACACGTAATTTTTAATTTTAGTAAAGTTTATCAAAAGCATGTTAAAAATCAGTATTTGTTCTCTGTCATCGAGTATTATGACTGTATTGACTCAATTCATTTTAATGAAAAAAAAAATACAAGTGGAAAACCAAAAGTTAAAGTTGACCTGATATTCATTTGAAAATTTGTGAACAAAGAGTTACCGAGAGCGTAGAGTCTTACTTTTTCTTAAATGCAAAAAGATAAATTAGGCTTTGCCGCATTCTTTTTTTCAGATTTTTAATGATCCTATATGGGGTCCAATAAAGATGAATCCTGTCTGTGTCAAGATTATCGACACTCCTGAGTTTCAAAGACTAAGATTTATAAAACAACTTGGAGGCTGTTCATTTGTTTATCCTGGAGCATGCCATACACGTTTTGAACACTCCATTGGGTATATATCTCTCTCTGTCTATCTCTCTCCCTATCTCTATCAAATATTCAATATGTAACAGCTGGGTTTATTCCTCTATCACTTGCGATATAAAATCCATATCCTACAAAAAAAAATTGAAATTGTGTTTAAATCCTAGTACTATTTTCTTTTACAACTATCAGCTGTAAAAAAGAGACACTTCTAATCTGTTTCAGGATGTATTATGTACTCCATTTTTAATCAAAACTTATCTTACAGAACATGTTATTTAGCTGGACTTCTTGTGCGAACTCTCAAGGCTAACATGTCTACAGATCCAGAATATAAAAATATTAATGAAGATATATCTATAGATGAAAAAGATATCCTGTGTGTAGAGATTGCTGGGCTTTGCCATGATTTAGGTACATGTAGGAATCGGTAAATCCTCCAACTGTCAGAAAAAACTTGACATTTAATTTGTATTCTTTATTAATTATTCCTTATTCTTTCTCCATTTTTCAAATCCGACATTCTTTCACAGAAACATAACTTTCCACCTCTAATTCATTCTTGTATAACGAAACTTTGATGATGAATTTGTCAATATTTTAAGTGTGGCTGGGCCTACTAATTATTCAGATCTTATTTCTCACTGGTTAACTAAATGATTCAATCATTACCACTGGTAGTATTTATTAATTTGATTTAAACATATGCAGAATGTATGTTTCAAAGTGCATTCTGACAATTTTTGAACCAGCTTAAAAAGTTTGTTTCTCTTTTTCTTAAAATTCTAGAAAATCGCAATTATCCGTCCAAAAATAATGAAATACTATAAACTAATGTAAATACGTATCTGCTCAGCATTCACCCATGTATATGTAATGTAATTATGTCTTCTAATTACTTGAAGAAAGAGGTTGTCCGATCCATTTTGAGCTGAAAATGCATCCTAATACATGCATTATTATTAATGTGAATATTGAATTTTAATGTAAGCCATATTTGTTCGATTGATGAAGAATTCGACTTTAAAAAAAGACGTTCGATTCTTAAAAATATATGAAACTGTTTTTCCTTACATTAAATTGATATATTTCGAAACAAAAGTTTTATTATGCAAATTATTACAATTAAGGTTTATAGCTTTTTATGAAGAGACTTACTTTTACAATCGACGACTGACTTTTACATTTAAAACAGAGACAAATTCCAATTACGAAAATTTAAAAGTCAGCTGTCAAATGTAAAAGTCTCTTCATAAAACTCCATCAAGACATATAGGCACACTTTCTTTGTAGGTCATGGGGCATTCTCACACTTGTTTGACCTGATGTTTATTCCTAGGATTAATAGAAAATCAAAGTGGAAGGTCAGTGTCTTTTTGAAAAAGTATATATATGCGTGTTATGTTTCTCAACCTAAAGCGTGTTGAATTATTTATACTTTCTACCACTGAATGTTTTATTACAGCATGAGGAGGCTTCCATTCAGATGCTAGATAGGATCTTCGACCAAAACATGCATGATCTTCAAGAATGCGCAGAAATATATGGACTTGACCTACAGAAAAATTCTAAACATAGACAATTTATTAAGGATTTAATAAAAGGGGTACATATTAACATATTTAATATAAGATAATGTATATTTAATATTTTTAGGTCACCTGAGTAATCTAGGTTATCTAATGCTATCTCTTTTCGTCCATCGTCGTCAGTCGTACGTCGTACGTCGGTCGTAAACTTTTGAACATTTTCAGCTTCTTCTCTGGAACCACTGAACCAATTTCAACCAAATTTGTTATAAAGCATTTATGGATAAAGGGGAACAAAAATTGTGAATTTCATGGTCTCTCCCCCCACCTGGGGCCTGAGGGATGGGGCCAAAACCACTAAAATTAATGCAATCTTTCAAAATCTTCTTCTTTACTCCTGGACATCAAGCAGTCAAATTGTTTGCATGATTGTTATCAGCATTGAGTCTTCAATCAAAATTGTGAAATTCATGGCCCTGGGGTCAGGGGCTCTAGTGCTAGGGCGGGGCTAATTGATTATATAGTGAAAATGTATTATTAGCTCACCTGAGGCGAAGGCTCAAGTGAGCTTTTCTGATCAAAATTTGTCCGTTGTCTGTCGTCGTTGTTGTCGTTGTCGTTGTTGTCGTAAACTTTTCACATTTTCATCTTCTTCTCAAGAACCACTGGGCCAATTTCAACCAAACTTGGTACAAAGTATTCTTGGGTGAAGGGGATTTAAGTTTGTTCAAATGAAGGGCCACGCCCTTTTCCAAGGGGAGATAATCATGAATTTGTTAAAAATTAATGGCATTTTTAAAAAATCTTCTTCTCAAGAACCACTGGGCCAGGAAAGATGAAACTCGTGTGGAATCATCCTCAGGTAGTGTAGATTCAAGTTTGTTCAAATCATGACCCCCGGGGCTAGGGTGGGGCCAAAATGGCCGACCCTAGTTTTACATAGGAATATACAGGAAAAATCTTTAAAAATCTTCTTCTCCAGAACCACTGGGCCAGGAAAGATGAAACTCATGTGGAATCATCCTCAGGTAGTGTAGATTCAAGTTTGTTCAAATCATGACCCCCGGGGCAAGGGTGGGGCCAAAATGGCCGACCCAAGTTTTACATAGGAATATATAGGAAAAATCTTTAAAAATCTTCTTCTCCAGAACCACTGGGCCAGGAAAGATGAAACTCATGTGAAATCATCCTCAGGTAGTGTAGATTCAAGTTTGTTCAAATCATGACCCCCGGGGCAAAGGTGGAGCCAAAATGGCCGACCCTAGTTCTACATAGGAATATATAGGAAACATCTTTAAAAATCTTCTTCTCCAGAACCACTGGGCCAGGAAAGATGAAACTCATGTGGAATCATCCTCAGGTAGTGTAGATTCAAGTTTGTTCAAATCATGACCCACGGGGCAATAGTGGGGCCAAAATGGCCGACCCTAGTTTTACATAGGAATATATAGGAAAAATCTTTAAAAATCTTCTTCTCCAGAACCACTGGGCCAGGAAAGATGAAACTCATGTGGAATCATCCTCAGGTAGTGTAGATTCAAGTTTGTTCAAATCATGACCCCCGGGGCAAGGGTGGGGCCAAAATGGCCGACCCTAGTTTTACATAGGAATATATAGGAAAAATCTTTAAAAATCTTCTTCTCCAGAACCACTGGGCCAGGAAAGATGAAACTCATGTGGAATCATCCTCAGGTAGTGTAGATTCAAGTTTGTTCAAATCATGACCCCCGGGGCAAGGGTGGGGCCAAAATGGCCGACCCAAGTTTTACATAGGAATATATAGGAAAAATCTTTAAAAATCTTCTTTTCCAGAACCACTGGGCCAGGAAAGATGAAGCTCACGTGGAATCATCCTCAGGTAGTGTAGATTCAAGTTTGTTCAAATCATGACCCCCGGGGCAAGGGTGGAGCCAAAATGGCCGACCCTAGTTTTACATAGGAATATATAGGAAAAATCTTTAAAAATCTTCTTCTCCAGAACCACTGGGCCAGGAAAGATGAAACTCATGTGAAATCATTCTCAGGTAGTGTAGATTCAGGTTTGTTCAAATCATGACCCCCAGGGCAAGGGTGGGGCCAAAATGGCCGACCCAAGTTTTACATAGGAATATATAGGAAAAATCTTTAAAAATCTTCTTCTCAAGAACCACTGGGCCAGGAAAGATGAAACTCATGTGGAATCATCCTCAGGTAGTGTAGATTCAAGTTTGTTCAAATCATGACCCCCGGGGCTAGGGTGGGGCCAAAATGGCCGACCCAAGTTTTACAAAGGGATATATAGGGAAACCTTTTAAAATCTTCTTTTCAAGTACTTCAAAGCTATGATTAGTGATATTTATATGGAATCATCCTCAGGTAGTGTAGATTCTAGTTTGTTCAAATGATGAATGCCTGGAGGGGGGGGGGGAGTAAATTCAACCCCGATGTGCTCAGGTGAGCGCTGTGGCCCCTGGGCCTCTTGTTTCTTTGAAAATCTTCTCCTCTGCTCTTCTCTGCTCTTGGGCATTAAATAAACTAAACAAGTACATAGTTATAATGTATAAGACTGCCTCTTCCCAATTTGTGAATTTCTGGGTCAGGGGTTCTGGTGTTCGGGTGGGGCTCTATTGATTATATCGTGAAAATGCATTATTTCTTTGAAAATCTTCTTCTCTGCTCCTTGGTATCAAATAAACTAACTAAGTACATAGTTATGATGAGCAAGAGTAATTCTTTGAAAATTGTGAATTTTATGGCCCCAGGGTCAGGGGTTCTGGTGTTAGGTGGGGTTGTATTGATTATATAGTGAAAATGCATTAATTCTTCGAGAATCTTCTTCTCTGATCCTGGGTATCAAATAAACTAAGTAAGTACATAGTTATGGTGAGCAAGAGTGCCTCTTCCAAAATAGTGAATTTTATGGCCCTTGGGTCAGGGGTTCTGGTGTTAGTGCGGGCTCTAATGATAATATAGTAAAAATACATTAATTCTTTTTAAATCTTCTAAGCTCCTGGGTTTTATATAAACTAGCTTAGTATATAGTTATAATGCCTCTTCCAAAATTTTATTTTATGGCCCCTGTGTCACGGGATTTGCCATTTGGTTTATAGGGTTTTTGGGCTCTTTTGATTATATAGTGAAAATACATTAATTCTCTGAAAATTGTTTCCTTTGCACCTGGGTATTATGCTAATGATCCAAGTATATATAGTTATGATGAGCAAGTCAGTGCCACTTCCAAACCGATTAATTTCATGCCCCTTGGGTCAGGGGTAGGGGGGGGGGTTGTTACATATTCTGAAAATAAATTAATGCTTTGAAATCTGCTCTTTGGTATTAATCTACCATTTATGATGAAATAAAATTTATGAAAAAATTTCCAAAATTTTGAAATATGTGGCCCCATGGTCAGTGGTTCCTTTGCGATGGGTTGCACAACGGTTTTAATTAAAGTGGAAATGCATTTGCTCTTTGTTATTCTGATCTACCTCTGGGTATCAAGTAAATAGAGTAAGCATTCTTAGTTTATGATTAAGATAAGCAATGGTGCCTCTTTTAAAATTGTGAATTTCATGGCCTCTGGTTTAAAACATGAACCAAATTCAATTAATGGAAAGTTGTTACATGATACTCAGGTGACCTATAAGGCCCGTGGGCCTCTTGTTCTATATCTCACTCTCGTTTTCAGTAGTAACCTCTCTCTCTCTCTTCCTCTCTCTCTCTCTCTCTTCCCTCTTAAATTCTTTCTCCCCTTTCTCTCTCTCTTCCCTTCTCCCATCTCTCTTTTTTCTTTTCTCTCTCCCCTCCCCTCTCTCTCCCTTACTTTCTCTCTTCCTTTCTCTTACTCAATTTCTTTCTTTCTCTCCATCTCTCTTCCTTTCTCTCTCCATCTATCTCTTTTATTTCTCTCCCTCTATCTCATGTATTTTCATACATGCACAATATTTTAGAAAGAAGATAAAAAATTAGGGATTCAAATTGTATGTAACTGCCGTTGAATTAGACGGCCACCAAAGCATTTTTCAGTGTAATTTTTTTTTAATTACATATTTATGCTTCTAATTATTTCTTTTTGTAGAGGTGTTTTTAAAAAGTTTATTTTATTAATCAATTATAATGAAACTTTTTTTTCAGAAGAAGGACAGAAAGCAAAAAGATGCTAAAAAGGACTTTCTTTACGAGGTAATTAAAAAAAAAAACAATTCTTTTACTGCAGTTTATTAATTTTTTGGAAAATATGATAGAATTTTAAATTTCAGATTGTGGCTAATGAAGAGAATAAAATTGACGTGGATAAATGGGATTACTTTTCTAGAGATTGTCATATGCTGGGTCTGAAGCATGACTTTCAGATCATGCGAAGCATAATGCTGGCTCGTGTCATCAAGTACAAGCGGGGACACCGCATTTCGTTTCCCAAAAAGGCAGGTCTTTTATGAAAGCATATGATTTTACCAGAGTATTTGAAAATTTTCTATTTCTAATCAAAGTATCAATTGACTGTATAAAAATGTTATATTCACCAGAATCATGAACAACCTTTGAGATCACGACTGGGATCATATGATTTTTTTAAAGTGATATGATTAATACGATTTGAGAAAAAAAATATATTACAAACATATCGGTTTATCTTTCAGGAATACATGAATATTTTCGATATGTACCACACACGCTATACCCTTCATCGCCGGGCTTACCAGCATCCGGTCAACAAAGCCGTTGAACTAATGTTAGTTGTGTATGAGTGTAATTGCTGGAGGTGTACTTTGAATACAATAAAAAAGCAACACCATATTGAATTAAAATATTGTCAGTCATTGCTAGGTCATTGCCACCATTTGTTTATTTTATACTTGCCATATTTTTTTTTTATCAGCGATTGCCCAATCATTTTCAGTGCTGCATTTATTTTTTTCTTCAAACAAAAAAATCAATTACTGCTATCATTTTTTGAATGCATTTTTTTTTAAAACAACACCCATGAAAGTGTTAATATGAAACATGTATTTGAATTGCTGAAAGATTTTGATAAAGACTTTTCCGTTTTATTCTTCCTAATGAAAAAAGACAATGTAAGTACTTAAAAAAGAAATGTTGAATTGTTTGTAGACTTCTAATTTTTTTGACACAGGATTACAGATGCGCTGGTTTTGGCTAATGACAAGCTGACGTACAGTTATAGGTATGTTTGTTGTACATATTAGGTTTGTTTGTTGTACATATCTTCGAAAAAATAATAAAGTACGTGTGATACATATGCTGTTTTACATTGATATCTTTTTATATTATAGAGAGGGAACTAAACAGAAAAAAATGCCACTTTCAGACACCATTAAAAACATGGAAGCATATAGTCTCGTCACAGATGACGTCATTGATCGTATCCGTTTTGAGAATTTCAAAGCTAAAAAATTCCAGGAGGCTAAAACGATAATTAATAGAATTTTCAGACGTGATTTGTATAAATGTGTCGTAGAGAGAAGAGTTACAAAGGTAGAGGACGAGGTTTGTCATTAATGTTTCTTTGATAAGAAATAATACAAATTATTTTCTTTTTGACCCAATTGACAGCACAATTGATATGAAAAGTTTGAAATTATAACTGGTAAAAGAGTATTTTCTAATATTCAATCCGATTAATTCATTGGTTTAATGATAGGAATTTGATTGAATAAACAAGACATTGAAGACATGCTCAAGTCCTCATGTTTTTGTGCTATTAATGTCAAACATAGATGCTTGATAACAATAAACTAGAGAGCAGGGGGACAATACAAAAATCAACAAATTTAAAAATAAAAACATACATATTTGACCATGTGTAAGGACTGCATTGCTGATTAAATTCATTGTTCCAACTGCATGACTGAATTTGTTCCTATTTGCGTTACTGTAAATGTTGCTAAGGTTATTAAGGTCTTCCGCTCAGACGGAAGACCTTCTACCGATTCTGATGGTTAAGATTATTCCCTATTATTCTTTTTTTTGTTTTTTTTTTTCCTAGATGCCAACTTTGAGACCTCATAACTTGCTCATTTCTTAACGAATTTTGCTCAAATTTTCAGAGTTTTTAAACGTTACAAAACTCAATTAGAATGTTTTCAAAAATCTCAAAAATTCCCTTCCGCTTTTGAGTTATTTCCCTTTAAATGAAATATGGCTGGAGCAGAAATCCTACTGAATTCAAATACTAGAAGAATTGAAGTTGTGCACATCGCTTTTTCTTTTTCGATTTCTGCCCTCAAAATGGTGCTAGATAGGGGTCAAAAATGAGAATGCCTAAAAGCGCAAAAATTTACATATATTTCCTAATGTATCTTTTAAACTAAAAATAATTTGTTAAGACATGTTGAACAAGTATTGTGCATAATTTTAAGATCTATCATTTTACATCATTAAAAAGGGGCTGGCCCCTCAAATTAGGGATCTAGGGACCTTGAAAGACCTTGAAAGTTTTTGCTCTATAACTCAAAAACGGTAAATATTTCGATATGGTTATCGATATGAAATGGGTTCTTTAACATCTTATTGATCTCATGAAAACGTTATTTTGTTCGAGTCATGTGTTATTAAATGAGCAGAAAACTTTATAATCCATGTACAGGTAAATGATTTTATACGGCAAGTGAAGAAGAATTCTATGTGCGTATGCGTATAACACGTATATAACTGAAATAAACTGGACAAGAATAATATTCCTATAGCTAAATTGAATGTTTAACTTTGTTTAAATAAGTTTTTAACGTATTCTCGAGCTGGATGTCATACAGATTATTCAGAGACAACTTTCTCCTTGTGTTTAGTTTAAAGAACAAGACGGGAGAGAGGAAAAATACTTTTTAAGTATTAATATTCAATGTAACATTATTTATTTAAAATAAATTCAAGCTTAAGATAATTCATTGTCATTCAATTCATGCATCGTGAAAGTTTTGTGTGTACAGTGTGCGTGTTGTGTGTGTACAGTTATCACATGGTTTTGAAACCCGTTTATCGATCGCGCAGTGAACTGTATACATTCGTGAGGTCAACATTAACGCTCTTTGATTTTTACTAGAGTCCTAGATTTAAGATCAAGAAAATATGTCATTTGCGCTAATCGTAAGAATATACACAAATATAAAGGTTTTCTTGAACATAAATATAAAGGTTTTCTTGAACATGATTTAAAAGTGTTGAATGTCGGATTCTATTCTTTGACGAATAAATAAAAGGTGCTGCGTTTACGCGCGCTTTTCTCATCTGCTGAGGTATCTATGGACGAGTTCATCGGTTACACTGAAGGGTGACACAGGGTGACCTATCGATAACTCTGCCAATTTTGATAGTGATTTAAATTGCACATGTACATAAATTAATGTTAAATTCTACCCTTGTGAAGAACGTTATAGTCTCGTTATTTGAAAAATTGGGGATATCAATACTGCCACTTGTTTTTGATTTATACGGATGATTCTACTTTTGGAAAGGTACACATGTAGTACGAGGATTTTTTAGGCCCCGTACCCCCCTCCACTTTGAAGTAATTGCAATCGTTACATGTATACGGGCCTATATCAAGTTATTCTAATTGCTTTATATCATAAAAACTTGCGATGCTGTTTAAATTAGCAAATACAAATAAACATGGCAAATGCGCACAGTAAATTGTAAGTGGAAGTGACATTATTTTCCAATTCTCATGAAAATCGAAAATTAAATGAAGCAACTTTGAGTTTTGCATGAATTGATACATAACTTATAATTGTATTGTACCGAATGTATTTCTTTTATTTCCTCGAATAAAAAGAATATCACTATGACACTATTTTACGGGTACATGATTGTAACTAAGTAAATGCTGTTTTACACGGAGGAGCCCCCAAAATATATACATTCCGAGCTTTCAGAATACGAGAGAAAAAAATGAATAATTAGAATTTTTTTTTAACAAATGCAAAATTGTTTCTGAGAAAGCCATGTAGTTGCAAACAAATATTTCAAGCAATTCTTTCGTGTTTATTGGACTAAAAGAGATTAGTAAATTTCCTCTCATCGCGATACGTAACCCCCTTCCCTCAAATGATACAATGTTTTCCTTCAGAGCCGAGAATGTCAATTGGTTAGTTTGTTCAGGTACGTACAGGTCAGGACTGGTGTTGAAATCCATGATAAATTCATAACCTATTATAATGTTAACAAATAGTCATATGCGACATTTTTTTATTCGCAGCTCGTCAAATAAATGAAAAAAAAAAAGATTAGTATGCGTCACTAAACTTTCCTATATATAAACGTTTTAATTTCTAAAACTTGTGCCGATTAGCTCACACACCGACACACACACAAACGTTTTGGTAGCTCGGAATAGTCCATGCAGAGTAAAACTATATATATTTTCTTGATGGCGGAATGTCCAGTACATGTTAGCCTGGTCCCCTGTCTCATCCTTGCCAAGGCCTAGCGACGCGGAGAATCAATCTCCTATGCAGAGTTGTCGTTCGTTCTCTCTCAGACAGTATGAGCCGATGGTAGAGAGTGGCGGAGAATACGAAGGGAACCAGGCTAAGTACATCTAATGTTCACGTCCGGGATAGTCCACGGCGGATCTAAAAACTTCCTTAGATAAATACTGAGTGACAAATTCCTTTTTACTATTTAAACTCAAATTGATATTAGGTAAATAATTTAAGCATATGTCAAAAATAAGCATTAAAAATAATTCTTTTCATAAAATTAAATTCTGTTTAAACAATATAAATCACTAGCTGCGCAAAGACAGACTTAAAAAAAATCATAGGTGGAATCAGGCGAATTTAATCCTTTTATGACACAACCTACCCCGTAACTAGACAGTTGTGTATGATGTATATGTTCTCATCGAAATGACCGGTCTCCGCGTCTTGAACCTCCAACGTACATGTATTGCATGCACTTGAATAATATGTATTAATAAGTCTTTAAGGAAATCTCATGTAGGAAACCTGATTTATATTCTAATATTTTCCATTATTTTTTATTATTCGTTCTTCTTAATTTATCATGTTCAAATTACATGTATTTATTTTTTAGGGACGTTAAACCTTATTCGTCAGCCAGTCTGTCCATCTGTCACGAGAACTTTAAACTTGATAATAACTATTGAATGAGTTGAAATAGGACTTGTGTCATCTTTGTTTGTGACATCTGATTTTCAAATATACTGTGATTTATGACCCTGTGACCTTGATCTTGGAGCTTGACCCACTTAAAAAAAATAACATTACTTTAAATTGACCATAACTTTTGAAAGCTTCCATTTTATAAAAATGTATTAACTGTAACAACACCTTTCAAAATTCATTGATTTTTTACCCTTTGACCTTGAAGTTTGACCTGCTTTTGAAAAACATTAACAATACTCATACCTTTTGAATGAGAAGAGATAGGGCTTTTATTTTATCCCTGTGTATTACCTAAGACAACTCTGACTTTTGACAACTTGACCTTGAGGCTTGATCATAACTTTTTAATGAGGAGAGATAGGGCTTTCATATTACACAAACATCACATGTACGTAACCTGTGATAAAATCATTTCAAATACTAGTATATCATGAACTTTGGCCCTGAAGTTTAACCGGCTTTTCCAAAATTTAACCATTGCTTATAAAATTGACCATAACTTTTTACACATGTATATTAGCTGTTACAAGACCTATAAAAAAGGTATGGCTTAAATCATGCAGAGTGTGTTATGGCCTTGATTCAAGGTCATTTAGGATAAGATATTTTGGCTGGATGCATTGTTTGAAAAAAACATGTGTGGTTTTGTCAATACGGTAGCAAACAAATGGAATATGCTCATCACCAGCGTGTGTCATGGTGTGACCCAAGGTCATTTTGACAAGGTCAAGGTCGCAAACATCCTTAACTATCCTTTTTAAATAGTAAAACATAATAAGATGTTATCTACCCTTAAAAGATTGCTTTAACATTAGAACGTGGCATGACCTTGACTCAAGGCCATTTCTCTGTCCGTAGCCCCGACGGAAGACCTACTCGTTGCTTTGCAACGAGCTCGGCTCTAGTTAATGATACATATTGTGAATGGCATTTCACAATGAAATTATGTGGATCTGAAGACCCAAATAACAAAATGATATATATGTACATATTACCTTTTTATCCAGTTGTAAATTGTAAATTTTGATTACAGTCGAACACACTTAACCCTCTCGGCTTCTCATTTACACGAAAGTTAAGTGAAAGTGAAACAGTATTATAGCATATTAATTAGATATGGAATTTCATATTCCTTTTCAGAAGTGTAGAGAAAGCAGAGTCTATAAAGATAGAATTAAGAAATGGGACATCCACATTGAGGTAAAGTAAATGTTTTTCGTTTACGATGTGAAAGAAAAACCTTTTTCGATTTCTCTGTCATAGATGCTATTGTACAATGTATTCTTCCAATTTTCTCTTCTTAGTTAATGGCTAGTTTCCTAATACCTCGTATAAATATTTTTTTAAAAATCAGTACATTGTCTAAACAAAAGATTTCTAATTTTATTAGCCAGTTGTATTCAGTTACGGGGCTGAAACGGAAAACCCTATGGACAAAGTTCTCTTTGATATCGGCGGTATCGAAGTAGACCCAACTGAAGAGGTATTAAACTAGGAAATTTGAATTTTAACAAATACCCTATCCATTATATAAATTTCTTTGCATCAATATATATATAAATGTGTGTGTCTCATGTTGTGTATCATGTTTCATATTGTTTTTCAATTCCAGAAAAAGTGTGTGTATTTTTTGTTACAATTTATCCTGACACACGATAATTCGTAAATATAATTAATATGTGTTTTTTTCTTCATTTAGAAATCTGCCATGCTCCCTAGAGTCTTTGAGGAAACTTACTTACGTATGTACTGGAAAAAATCCTCTGTAAAAGGGAATGAATTCAAAGACGCAGAAAACTGGTTTAAAAATCTAAAAGGTGGGCCTTCAATTAAAAATAAAGGAAAAATACAGATAAAAAATACTTAGTATCATGAGGTACGAAACCTGTGAGTATGATATATTCAACAAGAAAAGTTGTTATTTCCACTTGATATAGTCTCGTAAAATTTTTATCACTTCAATATGGACAAAACAACTGAGATTTACCTACTGTATATTTTTAAAAAATGATTTATAGGTGAAATAAATATAAACTAACATATATTTGTCTTATTTGAGATCATTTCATTTTCACTTTAGATCATTTTAATTTTAGGTTTATTACAGGTAAATACTCTTTATTGGACTAATTTTTAGGAAAATAATTTTAATTTTAATTGAGTTTTTTTTTATTCTTCATCAAAATTATGTTTGGTGTTTTTGCATGGTTTTTTGCTAGGTTTTTATTATTTTTTTTTTTAACAATTAAAAAAATGGTATATTATTAACAAAAACTCATTTCTGTCTGTTAAATAGACTTCGAATTGGCTGGAAAGCGATATCATCTCCATCGCAATCCAAAGCAAAAGAAAGTACGACGACTTGGTGTCAAGAACAAAGGAACTAGGAATACAACGCGCCCTCGACAAAGGAGGAAAACTAACTCAGTGTAGTTTGGTTTTTTGTGCAACACTTCACATGTCTTTGATTGTCTTGAGTAGGACAAGACATTTTTAGTAGGTCAAGAATATTTAAGAAAAAATTTGACTGTAGGAAAATAACCGATAAAATTACTTCATAATGTTTTTAAAAGGACCTTGCAGCTCTCAGGGTCTCATGAAATATGTGATAAGATATTAGAAAAGAAGAGTGTTTGTGAAAAATTTAATGCTATTTTTGTCGTTGAATTTTTAATTTTTATTGGCCTTTTCAGTTCAGATTTTTCAGTTACCTTTTAAACAGCTGTTCAGACAGCCCCGTAATGAAAATAGTGTGCAATTTACGGTGGATGATTTTCTGCGCACGGTTGGTGAGAATTTTTCCATTTTCCAGCATTGGTCAATCAATTACATTCCTTTCACAATCTGCAAAAAATTCTTTACCCAGTCTGTATATTTTATTTACCGCCCGACCCTTCATACTTGTCTCTACAGACTTGTATGAAGGATTGAGAGGTAAATAAATCAAGTTGCTGAAACAAATACATCAGTAGTCTCCTTTAAAGTCATCATTTTGTAAGTTCTATGGTCGATAATATGACCTTTTCAGCAAATACAATTTTTCATTGAGTTAAATGCTGACTGACGATTTTCATACTAATTGTTAGACCATTATTTACACACTGAATTGACGACGGATTTTCCTTATATTTCTCGATCATGACAAGGGGCACATGATGTGAGCGGTCGACAGGGGATGCTCACTTTTCCATGGCACCTGATCCCACCTCTGATCTTTGGAGGTCGTGTTTGTTCTGCTCCTATTTTGTATTGTTATGCGCCCGGATCGAAAGATCCGAGGCGTATATTGTTTTTGTCCTGTCTGTCTGTTTGTCTGCAAACTTTAACCTTCGCCATAATTTTTGAATCATGAATGATAGAGACTTCATATTTGGCATGCCTATTCCACTAATAAAGCTCTTTCAAATGACACCAAGGTCAATGACCTTGTGACCTTGACTGTGACCTATATGCTAAAAATAGAGGTTTTTTTTACAAACTTTAAATTTTGCCATAACTTTTGAACCATAAAAGATAAAAACTTCATATTTGGTATACATACAACACTTATTAAGCTTTTTTAAAAGACACCATGGTCAATGACCTTGTGACCTTGACTATGGCCTATACGCTAAATATAGCTTTTTTGACGGCAAACTTTAACCTTTGCCATAACTTTTGAACGAAGAAAGATAGAGACTTAATATTTGGCATGCATACTCCACAAAACAAGCCCTTTCACATGACATCAAGGTTAATGACCTTGTGACCTTGACTGTGTCTTATATGCTAAAAATAGCTTTTTTGAACCTTCACCATAACTTTTGAGCCATGAAAGATAGAGACTTCATATTTGATATGCATACTTCACTAATCAAGATCTTTCAAATGACACCAAGATCAATGACCTTGTGATCTTCACTGTGACCTTTATGCTAAGTATATGTTTTTTTAAATTTGTTGCCGCCGGGCGCATATTGTTTCACAAACACATCTTGTTTAGTGAACTTTTGATCTTTAATACTGTTTGTTATCTCTATATATTTTACCAATAAACTTACTAGTTTTGATTTTTGTCGGATGACATGAAATTCAAAACAATTCTTTATAGATGACTTTAAAGGGTTGAGAAATACTAGTATATAAAATACTGAAGTTTGTTTAAAAATATGTCTAGAACTAGGGAGAGAAGGGTAGTTGATGGTCCAAAGCTGGAAAGTAGTTCTTACCAATCATGAGCAGAAAACCCTGCGCCGTAAATTGCACATTATTTTACAGGATCTGTAGCATTATGGTCAAAGACTATAATGTAAAACCATATCACTACAGTTCTGAAGCTTGCAAGTTTCAACTGACTTAAATTTATCACATGAATTGAATTTAACACATTTTTTATGTATGCATTTTTTGGTGGTTTTTTTTTAATACCAGAACAATTCACTAATTTTTGACAAATAAATAATTTTTTCATGGTGTCAGGGTGAATTTTGTACATTTAATATGTTCGTTGTTTGACTGTCTCTGGAGATTTATGCCTTTCTTTACATTTATATTGCAAATGATCTATCCTAAATTACTTTATAAGACCTCCGAGGGTCATGATTTGAACTATCCGAGGATGTATCAACATAAATATGACTTTGTTGATTTCCTATATGTACCAGCATGTATGTAAGTCTTCATCGTTTTTTTTTATTATACATAAGTGTACATTTAAGACCGGTTATCCCCCCATCTCTTTTTAAAAATTTTATGCCGAAAAGTTGTTTTATGAAAAAAGAGAAAGAAAAACAAACAAAAACTGAAACAAAGTAGAACTGGCAACTAAAACAAATATTTAGTACATTTTATTTGAGTTTAACAATTAAAGTACTGTGTCCAAGTACCTTTAAGGAAGGTCCATACTTTTACGGATCCGGTTTTAATTTTACACACCAATAAAAAATTCCGATTATCACTTGTCTTTTGAAATAAAATCTTTTAGGATCACCGAAAATAATTTAGCAAGTATAAATTTGTTTATTATCGTACCATTGTGCATACAAAGCATTTATTATACATTATTTATGGAAATTTACATTTGCACTTTGTCCATAAGATCTATGTGTCATTTAGCACATACACAAAAATCTTGATTGCCTTTATGGACCTAAAGCTTTTAATTTTTTTTTTCAATAAACTAACTTGAAATATATATTTATTGAGTTTAAGCCTATATTATCTTTTCAAATTTTACTTTCTTTAAAATTTTGCAAAGAATGATTGAAAAAATGATACTCGAAAGAATGGGGTATATGTGTTTAGGGGCTGTTTTGTTAAATTCATCTGGTCAGCCATTTAAAAAAGTATGTGTTCTTGTTAACCTTGAATATAATTCTTAATAGTTTCTAGAAAAAATGGCATATTAATCGTTTAGAATTTGAAAATTAGTAAAAGTAAAGAAATTTTGCGATCTTTTTTTTATGGAAGACGTGGACCGATTCAATACCAATTCGTTACTGTTTTCCAATAAAGATTTCAAATATTTTCTTGGCAAATGAATATTTTTGATTACCATAAGTTTTAACATAAATTTGATGTAATCTGGTGCATAGCGAAATAAAATATGATATCACACTTCTTTTATGTTCAATTTTTGCGTTGAATTTTATGGGAGGTACTTGAAGACCTGTATGAAAATTAACCTGCAAAACAGGAGCAGAGCAAACAAGGAATTCTAGTGAGCATCCCCTGCCGACCGGCGAGTGTTTCTTGTCATGATTGGGAAATAACGGACAAATCCATCGTCAATTCAGTGTATAAATAATAGACTAACAATTAGTATGAAAAACGTCAGTCAGCACTTGACAATGATCAATTGTATTCGCTGAAAAGGTCATTGTATGGACCCCCGTGGGGATCCGGGTTAGAATAGGTCCTCAGTACCCCCTTGCTTATCGTAAAAGGCGACTAAATGGGGCGGTCCTTCGGATGAGACCGTATAAACCGAGGCCCCGTGTCACAGCAGGTGTGGCACGATAAAGATCCCTCCCTACTCAAAGGCCGTAAGTGCCGGGCATAGGCACAGGTACTTGTGGACAGGACCTCCCCCCCCCCCCCAATATACACCCCTGGTCAAAATATCTTTTTAATTTTTTTTTCTCATGAATTATGTTTCTAGTACTTATTTACAATGTATTCCATATGAAAAACCCAAAAAATAACATAGATTTAACGATTTACCAAAAAAGTCATACCCTGGTATTATTTTATAAAAAGATATTTTGACCAGGGGTGTATTTTTTAGGGGGGGGGGTCCTGTCCACAAGTACCTGTGGGCATAGGCCTAAATTTGCAGCCCTTTACCGGCAATGGTGACGTCTCCATATCAGTGAAATATTCTGGAGAGGGACGTTAAACAGTATACAATCAATCAATCAATCAATCAATCAATCATTGTATGGACCATATAATTTGCGTATATCACAAACGATACAAAACTGGAGCAGAGCAAACACGGACCTCCAAAACATTAGAGGTGGGAGCAGGAGCAACAGAGGAGTGAGCATCCTCTTCCAACTGGTTACCCCCCGCCGCCTGCTCCTTGTCATGAACGGGAAATAACGGACAAATTCATCGACAATTCAATGTGTATATAATAGCCTTTAGTCTGAAAACGTCAGTCAGCATTTGACTCAATAATGAATTGTATTTGCTGACAATGTCATTGTAACCACCATAGAATTTATTAAATGATTTTTTAAACGAGACTGCTGGAAATTTTGTTTCAGTAATTTGTCTGTCAATAGTTTACCTCTTTCTAAAAATTGTTTATACGTAGTGTATGCTCTTGCGTATCGAATAAACAGAGAGATATATAAACCCAGTATTCAGGTGATGAAAGTATATATTGTTTCATAAGAAAGGGAAGTTGACGATTGAAAAGTTAAAGTTATCACGTTTATCATAAATCTTGGAAGTTAGATAACAATAACCATTACCTTCTTTTTTTAATTAAAATATCTAAATATGAAACAGATGTGACAGATTCTGTGGTATCTTTTATTTCAAAATCAACGGGATCGTCGTATCGAAATAGTAATGGAAATAACCATTGTTAATTGACAATATCTAAATGTTGGGTTCAATGTCAAGCAAGTGGTTTTTTTAAACGAATAAGATTATGAATGCAAAAAATAGGTCTGCTAATATTTGGGCACAATCAGTACCCATGGAATACCAATAGATTATTGGAGGATCTGGTCTCCAAAATCCACCTACATGTAGATGTACCACAGGGGCATCTTATCCACTCTGTTCTCTACTTCACATTATATGTGAAGTAGAGAACAGAGTGGATAAGATGCCCCTGTGGATGTACTGTCAATCAGAAAATCAAGCATCCTTTTATTATCAACTTCTGTGTACAATAAGAATGTTTTTAACAAAATAATTTTTCAAATAACCAATGAAAGTAAATATTTTGCGTGCCAACCATTTGTCCCAGTAAGGAAAGGAACTTGTTTCAGATCGCATTTCTGATATGAAAATATAAGATATTATTTTCATTTTAATAGTAAAGTTATCATTTGAAGAGGAGAAAAGGTTTGAAATTGATATCAAGTCAGGCGTGTTTTTACAAAACGGTTAACCTGTTACATCTATTGATTTTTAACCCTTTCTCTACCATCAGTACAATTTCAATGTTATTATTGTTTCCTTTTTTACAGGACTAAAATATCAAACCATGATTTTCGTCTTGGTATTCGTTTCATTTCTAAGTCTTCCAGTTGCAGAAATGCTTTTTGCGAGCTCTAGGGGTTTGTTTCCTTCATTTTGAAAAAAAAATCTTATTTTTAATTTAATATGAAATATAATTATAAATAATAATTATTATGGCAGAGATATCATTACTCTTTACCAAAAAATTGCTTTTCTCGGTTTGAATTATGTGTATTGAATTTGCTCTTTCCATAAATTTTAGGATATTAAAATGAGCTTAGATGTAAGACTTCAAATTCAGCCACGTAGCATCGTTTTTGAAGGGGGGGGGGGCAGCCAGGGAATATTTTGATTACCTTAAAAAGTTAACAAGCCAGTAATTTGGCCAGTAAATATTGAACAATGGATAATAATACGATGGGGTCCAGTCTTATTAATGTATGGATACATTTTTAGCTCAAAGAAGCCAAAGGCTAAATCGTGTGTCGTCTGTCGTGTGTCAACTTTTTACAATTACATGACTTTGACTTTTAAACCCGAAATCAGCGAAACTAACTTCTGGTAAATATCTGAATAGGTGTCTGCGAAAAAAGGACATACAACCACCGCTATCAAATCTGTTGTGCAGGCCATGTAAATGCTAAGGGGTATGGTGGTGCGAGCTGCTGTGGAAGGAGGTCGTACAACCACCGCAATCAAATCTGTTGTGGTGGCCAGATAAATGCTAAGGGATATGGTGGTACAAGCTGTTGTGGAAGGAAAGCATACAATCACCGCTATCAAAATTGTTGCAATGGAGTTATCTGTTAAATATCAAATTTTGTATCAGTGAAAAAAGTTAGATTGATATTTCATTATATGTTTAACCATAAATTCTCTAACCCAAAAAAAGAACTGTTGCAATTCGACATAATAAGTTGATTCCAGAATGTATCCAGATAAATAGATGAATACTTTTAATATGATCTGCTAATATTGTGTTGGGTAATTTACATTCAGTCTACATTTGATGAAAACGATAAATTGATAAAAATAACACAAAAACATTTAAATGTTTACTATAAAATAAAAATGTATTAGGTTTACCATAAAAGCTGAATGATTTTCCGAAAATACTTACCCTGGAAATATCATATCCTGACAGTTGTTTGTTAATTGAACTAATTATACATTCTTGGAGATTTCAATGTTTTACGTTTAAAAGAGAGAGGGGAAGAGAGGGAGGGAGGAAGCGAAAGAGAGTGTATGTTCCGATTGTAACCAACAAAAAATGGCTATTTGTGTAATCTGAGTTGGGAAGTTGACGCTTGTAAAACTATTTTACTGTTTATAAAGCGTAAAGTACCTCGATCCCTACCCCCACCCTCACCCCAACTCAGGTTATACATGTATACAGCAAATCTGGAGAAAAAAAAACCCTTTTAAGAGGCAGTCCACTGAAAATCAGGCAATGGGTGGCACATCGCATGTCATGGATTTTTATTATTTTTTGCATATAGACTTATTTAAGCAAGTGTTTACACATGACAACATCAAAAAAAAATTTAGTGCTCCACTAGTCCTATTTTTGGTAATTGCTCAATTTTAAGTGCAAAAAGGTCAACATGGGGGTAAAAAAAATTACTACGTTTTTATTTTGTTTTATATGTACCAGATACGCAAAACCTGGATGTGTCTATCAATATTATTTATACCATAGACTCTTATCTTTAATTTTAGTAATGAATAAGACTCCAATTTATATTTCTTTAGAAAAAAATATGTGGTCCAAAACTGAGTTTAGCAAGTAACTTTTTGAATTCATTATCCAATTTTCATTACGTTATAAAACCCAATACATTTCAATGACAGATTTTTTCTCATGTTATTATGAATACAAAGTACAAACTTTTGAGTCACGCAATAAAATCAGTGGGCACCCTTATATTGAGAGAAATAAAAGGAGTCAAATTTACCTATGTTTTACAATTTTTCACAATTAAGCCGATCCCGACCGGAATTATATAAAGAAGGAAATACTATAATTGTAATGTTAAATTTGGCTCTTTTGTTGTAATATGGCCAAAAAATTACTTGATTTATTTTTGTACATGTCTTATGGGTGGCAGTTGTCTTTAGTTTTATAACTTTACACATTTTGCATTATTTTCAATCGGGATCGGTTTTATTTCAATCGGGATCGGTTTTTACCGTAAAACTAGAAATATTCTGCATTTAATGTATCAGAAAAAAATATGCTTGTCTTTTATTTCTGTTCAGTTAGTCAACTGTTTTAAAATTATTTTATCCATGGATTCAAATGTTTATACAATTTATTTAAAATACTAATGTCTTTTACGTACATGAAGATTACAATCATATATAACATCTGTACGATTTCTTGATACTCGGTATTAAAAAACAAGTATTTGTACATGCATTATGCAACAACTGAGAGTAAACAGCTTATCTTTATTAAATATCTTATTTCCAACTAAAGTTTTTTTTAAATTCTCTCGTGAATTAAAGAGTTCAATTCTATCATTGGCGAAAATATACTTGCACTACCTAAATGCAGAAAATACTTAAATGTGCACAGTCTCGACTTTATCCAAATTTTTTAAACCTGTCATCTATAAAAGCCGTTTCCCCTATATTTTCATCTTATAAAATTTAATTTTATATTAATAAGAAAATAAGTTATTTCATATATAGTATTATGATTTAAGAGCCTAGAAATCGCAAGCAAAAAGCCGGGACGGGGTGGGGTTGGGGGGGGGGGGGGGGGGGCAAGGCGGCATATTAAAAAAACTTTCATTAATGGGAAAACATTTTAGAATTGGCCAACATGGTCACATTTTTTAACTTCATATTGAATGTGAGTATGTGATTGTTTCAATCACCAAATTTAACCAACAAAAAACCCAAACAAAAACAATACAAAACAAAAAATACGCCCACGAAATCTTCCGTTTTAGTGGCAAATTGAAGTGGGGAGTTCAACAGTAATTTTCCTCAATAAGTATTCTTTAAATCTTATTTTCACTCTTTTAATAAAATATTTTTAATCGTACCGCGGATCGTTTACTTTGGTTTGACTGCATAGATAAATATAATCAAGTGTTGTTTTTGTGTGTGTGTGTGTGTGAGGGTGTGTGTGTGTGTGTGTGTGTGTACAAATATCATGAAATAAATATTTCAACTCCGTTGACTTGAATTAAATGTTGCGTAAATCTAAAATATTCATCTTTCCTTGATAATCAGAAGAAAATAAAATCTCTTCACATCCCAAATTTAAAAGAAATATTCAATATAAACAATTAATTATTTGTACGCATAGCCTAGTAAATCAGTTTAAAAAATTAGTTCTCGGACATGTACAAAATTACTTTTAGCTGAGACGTCGCCCGTGAAAAAAATACATTTTATATAAAAATATATGATTATTTAACATATAGGATAATGCACTCTGAAAAGTAATTGAACAGAAAAAGAGAAATTATTTATTTTTAATCGTTTTATTTGCGCTTTTATGCAAAGACTTTACAAACTTCTTTGGAAAACTTGTAACTATTTAATTGTGACGCAATATTAGTCAGGTATATGACGTCACTGATACATCAATGGAAACCTGGTTTCAACCTGAATAATACTGCCAATCTTAATCTAAATATTACGTTTGGAGGCGAAAATGAATTCTATTTTGAAAATAAAGTAGTAATTTTTTGTTAAATAATTTTATTTTGTGTATATATTCTAAATATTTCATTAGGATTTCGATAGTAAGGTGTTTAGCAGATTTACCGATGCCACGGGAGATAACTCTTACATCGCAAAATTTCATAAAAACGTCTCTGTATTTTGACAGAAAACTACTATCAAAAGTGTTTTGCCCACCAATTTTATTTTTGAAACTGAAAGACGAAATATTTCTAGATTTAGTTCAGCATGAATTATAGTCCTGTTAAATAAGTATTGGAAATTACAGTTCGTTGTTTCTGACCTAAATTCAATGGTTTATATAGGGGAATTCAAAAACACGAACCAAAAGGATATTTTACTAAATAAGCAATTTTAAAACAAATCTTCGATTACATTATTCCATTTGGACTACATTGATATTGTTTTCAATAAAATATCAAATATTCGTCACATTCGATGTGCCGCTTAATAATACAACCCTGCCTGGTTTTTCGGCGGACTACCTCTTAAAATCCATTCCTTAAATAAAACGATCTCTTAACCGTTTTTGATACAAAATATATCGATTTGTTAAATTACCTTTATAACTTTTTTAAAAACCATCTAACCTTCTGTGTTCTATAATTCACAGGTGTAAAAAGAATCAGTTACATTACGTGATCAATATGCACAGCTTCCAGCTGACAAAGCAGGTACATTGTAACAACATTGTCTTTTAGAAGACCGGAGATTTAATTCTACAAGTGGAAAGCCAACTTATACCAAAAGTTCCCTTTCTAAAGAGAATCATACATGTCAGTTTATTTAAACAATCAAAATGAATTTGAATCACCATATTTATACTGGATTTCAAAACGCAATAAAATCCTTACAAACAAAAAACAAAATGGGTTCCTGGAAATATTCTACCGAGTCTCTATCTTTACTCTTCACTAAAATATTAACCGCAACGACGGAAAAAGACCGGGAATTTTGTGCAACAGTATAATTCGAGAAGAGATATAAGTCAGATATGGTACTTGAAAATTCCAAGGGACTTATCACCTATTCTCACATAATCCGTCCACATGCAGCCTGACTTTCATTAAAAAAAATAAAGTCGTTATTTTGGAGAGAAGTCGGTGTTTTTAAGCGAACAAAACATTGGAGAATTATTTTTTTTAAATCAGAACTTAACCATGCACGATAACAAAAATATTCAATAAGTTATATAGGTAGGGTATTTTCCTATGTAATGAACGTTATTTTCTTAGGTCGATTTGACCCCCTCAAGAAGTCTTTTTATTGCCAAAATGAATGTTAAATTTTATCTGGATTTTTTAGAACTATGTCTGTACTAAAAAAATATTTCAAAAATTTTGTTTTTGTAACAGTGTTTTTCTCTTAATTTGTAATTAACAAATATTGTTTGCTTTAATCTTATTTTTAAACTGAAATAATTCTGTTCTTTTTCGCTAGAATTTTTTAAACTGGATTTCTGTGCGACTTAATTTTGTGTTTTTGAATCCTGAAGAGAAAAGGATTTTAAAATTTACTTCGGTAAGAAATTGTGAAAATTCTAAATCATTTCTCCTAAAGAAATATATTGATAACGTAAATTACAATTTCATTGCTATTCAAACAAAAAAATCATATTTTCTTGAACTTTTTCCCACCCATCTGAATGACATACAATATTTTCAAACACTCATAAAATCCCACAAATACTGATTATTGTTCATCTTTTTGAGAGATTCACAGTTAGATATAATGATAACGCAAGATCTGTTGTCAAATTTATTTTTTCTTTTATTTTTCTAGTTAAGTCTCACCCTATTTTATTTTCTTTTAATCCCTTTATGCTTTTTAAATTTCTTCTTTTGACTTTACCATCTCTGTTAAACGAAGTTTATGAAATATAATTACAGAGAAAGGCATTTAAAGTATATTATAGCGAGCGCAGCGAGCGTCGCGAAGCGACGCTCGTAACTGCGAGCTCTAAAGACAACGCCTGGGCGAAGAGAAAATTCGGACTACTGCACATTCATTCTTTAGAATTTTTTGCTGCAGTAATTTTGACCCACAATGCATCACTTAGCAAAGTTGCGTTCTCGCGAGAATGACGGCAAAGTTCAACAAAAGTTTACTCGCCTTGATTAAATGGATACATATTGAAGATAAATTGTAAACGTAACTTTTTTCATCAACTTTCAGCACTGTTCAGTTTTTTCTTGGTATTTGTAACTTACATACGACGTCATGTGACGTCAGAGTCTAGACGCACCAAATGTCACGTGCGGTTTGACGAGTCCGATCTAAATTAAAACAATAGAAGAGTTTGCGCTCGCTCTAACGGTCGCACCGTCAACATATTAGAGAGCGCAGCTCGTAACTGCGAGCTCTAACGACAACGCCTAGGCGAAGAGAAAATTCGGACTGCTGCACATTTATTCTTTAGAATTTTTTGCCGCAGTAATTTTGACCCACAATGCATCACTTAGTAAAGTTGCGTTCTCGCGAGAATGACGGCAAATGTTCAACAAAAAATTGCCTTGATTAAATGGATAAATATTGAAGATAAATAGTAAACGTAACTTTTTTCATTAACTTTCAGCACTGTTCAGTTTTTTCTTGGTATATGTAACTTACATACGACGTCATGTGACGTCAGAATCTAGACGCACCAAATGTCACGTGCGGTTTGATGAGCCCGATCTAAATTAAAACAATAGAAGAGTTTGCGCTCGCTCTAACGGTCGCACCGTCAACATATTAACTGTAATTTACGTTATGACAGTTTTGCTTCAGTAATTCACCAATGAACAGAGATTTATGCGTGAACTATAGATTCAAATAAAAATTACACATCGTTTTTAAAAACAATTAAAATTCACGCAAAAAATGCATTCTTGACGAATCAATAAAGAAATATTTGAAAGTTGTTCAAGGTAACATGTAATTTACGTTATCTGATGGCGCTTCCTGCATCAGATCTACATCGGAAGTTCTGTGATGTTAAGATGCACTTGATAGAAAATCAATAACGTTTCCTGCATGGTTCTGTATTGTTCCGACATCTTATTTGCAAGATATGTACCGTGTATGTTTTCTACTAATAACGTAAATTACATAACGTAAATTACTTTTTATCAGTTTTATTGGTGTAAAATGTGTACTCGCACAGACCAGTGCTCGTTTTGATATTTTACGTGTTAAGTACGTCAGGAAGAATAAATGAATTAATATGCAAAGACAGTTATACTCGTATTCTTTAAGTATCGTTGATAACGTAAATTACATCCTTAAAACGAACCACTCACCTCCGGTTACAAGACCAATGTGTTTTTGTAAGTATTCTGTCATATAACTTTTCTTTGATTCTGGTTGCATTTTATGGACTTTGTTGGATATTCTAGTAGATATTTTATGTAATTAGATACCCTTTTATGCTATTATAACAAATAATGATAGTTCGATAACGTAAATTACACAAATTTTGCGACATAGTTATTTTACATTTTTTTAAAAAATTTCACTGTAGACATATATTTTAAAGTTCGAAAATTCAGTATATTTATGCATTGTTACATGTAAAAGTCATAACTTTTAACATAAAATATAATTGCTGTGTTTTATTCAATGGTCCAAACATTGACCTTTGCCTGAGCGACAGACTGAAAAGCCACTTTTTAGACTATTCCCCATTTTCAAAAGGTGAGTTATTTCCCCTGAAGGGAACTCTTTTACTGTGTTTAATACGCATGCGCTATAAATAAAGTCACTTCCGCGGACGTTCTTGATGTAAACATGTTCATGGTGTATGCCTCTGTCATATGGAAAAATGTTATTGTGTTTGTGAATAAAAAGAAATCTTAACTGATTCGTATTTTTTTTAAATTGCCCACCCATAGTCTCTTTCTGGATTTGTATTAATCTGTGTAGTACTATAATAAGGTGCTGTGTGACCCCCCCCCCCTTACAAAAAAAAAGAAACAAATTACTAGGCCTATTAAAATGCTGATACATATTCGAATAGCCCTATTAAAAAAAACACAAACAAAAAAGCTAATTTTCGGTAGTGGATGTTCTGCAGACGGATCATCATTATTTACAAAATGTGCGGAACAAATTTTTAGTTATAAAGTTTTTACGAATTAATCTAGCCTGCTGCAGCCATATTTTCATTGTATCTCTAGGAATTTTTTGAAGACTGATGACATGTCCATCTACAGTTTTACCTCTGAAATTGCTGCATATACAGCAGTAGTTCGTCTTCCGCTACCGATACCAAGAAACTGCGTTTTTGCTCGATTGTATGTCATAACATAGAACTTTTACTTACAAGAACACATTTGGTGACAATTCAGGCACGTAGCATCGTTTTTGAAAGTGGGGGGGCCAACCTGAGAAAATTATTTTTTTTTACTTACCTGAAAAAGTTGACAAGCAAAAAAAAAAAAGAAGAAAAAAAAAAAAAAAAAAAAAAACGGAAATTAAAAGTTGCCCAAACTCGAAAATCCTATTTCGGGGGGGGGGGGGGGGGGGGGGGGGGGGGGGGTAGTGGCCAACTTTTTCAAAGCCAACTTACTATCACTTTCAATTTTTCCTTCCAATCCTTCCTATCACTATACTATGGTAATAAAGTGGGGGGCCAACCATCCTATCAATGAACATTTACTATAGTAAAGGTTATGTTGGGGAAAAAAGTCGGGGGGCCAGGCCCCCCCTGGCCCCCCCGGATGCTACGTCCCTGCAATTAAAGGCCTATTTCATTTGAATTAACCGTGTTTCTAGAATTTTCTATTTGTAAAATAATTGATTCACTATTTAGTATTAAAACTTTGAATGGAATTCTAAATGAATAATTTAATCTCATGTGCTCATGTAACGAAGAAAGACTAATTAAAATAGCATCGACCTGAATTCATGTTACATATGTCGTATAAAGTCTGAGCTGCATTTAATCAAAGTTTTAGTGTAGGATCTAAGCATATGTACATGTATATTCCCGAGTAAAATACACATTTTGTTTTAGATCAGAGAATTGAGAGCAGAAATACGAAATTGATACAATAATTTCCTAGCGTATTTTCTCGTTAATTAACTGAAAACAATCTTCTCTCAAGTGTTATTTATTTTTTTAAAATCCTTTCAGTGTAAGTACATGTATTCATTTTTATAAGTTATTCTTTTTTTGCAAAGTGTGTAAATAAACAATATCAGAGAGAGAGAGAGAGAGAGAGAGAGAGAGAGAGAGAGAGAGACTCCGTGTAACTGACATACATGTACATCTGTGAAAAAATAGATGTACCGTAATTTTATTGAATTCACAATTAAAAATTCTAATAATAATATTAATTTTCACAACTTTGGTTCATTTTCAACTGTTCAACCCATTTACATATTC
>NW_026929472.1:0-39858 GCF_032062105.1 Saccostrea cuccullata | reverse complement strand
TTCCGCTTTGATATTTCCAGGAATATTTAATATAGGTCTTAAAAATTCTAATTTCAGAACAAGTTTTACACCTTCCATCAACAAACATTGCCAAAAAATAAATATATATAATAAGAAAGTCAAGATGAAATTTACATCATTTTTTTGCCTGAAAATCAGATATTTCGACCAATATTTCAAAATTAACATCCCAATTTTTTCTTTCATTATTTTAAAGTACTCGATTCTTGTGACTGATCAGTATTTAAGTCGTAAAGAGTTTGATATACGAAAATATTTTATTGCCTATTTCGTTTTTTAATACACCAAATATGTTTCATTTTTAGTGCAAATAGGGCACGCAATAATTAATGCGAATTAATTTGCAATACTTTATCAATGATAAATATTATTCAAACTATTTTCGTAAAATAAGATTATAGCTATTTCCATGGTTACATCTGATAAAATATAATAAAGGGAAAAGTAATTAAACAAAGAGTTAAAATTTAAGTGCAAAAAGGTCAAGTTAATTGTACCGTAGATCAGCAAGAAACACACTGGCCTCTATTTTCTTTGCGATTTTTAGTCACACTATGTTAGTACTTATCCAAAATATACTTCTCAAAAATCATTGATTTAACAAATTTCACGAGTGACATACCTTAAAATTATATTCAGAAATACTTTCAGCCGAAAGAAGATAAGTACTAGTCTTATTGAAAAAATCTTTCTTATTTGCACTAACTACAGGAAAAAAAGGATTGACATGTGTTAATACGAACAAGGATGTAACAAACACATCAAAATTGTATAGTAACTCTGTATTAAGAAAAGTCTGCAAGAATTTTTTTTACATCAATATAAATGAAAAGTTAACTTTGTTTCTCACAACAACACAAATCCCATGGCCATTGTTTACATTTATATCTATTTCAATTATTTCCTTCTTTGAAAATATTCTATCATGAACAAGTATATACCATTTTTACAAAAGTTTACTCTGTTGCAAATACAAGTAAAGTGGTCTCAAAGTTTTATTTCGTATATTTACAATGTGCTCGATCATAGGTTGCTTTTTGATTTATTATTTACATCCACGATTCAAAGTGATTAGAGAAGTCATAAAAAATTGTGTTATAAACTCGTTTCTTCTTGTAGGAGAGCAAGAAGTGTATCAGACATTCAACTAGTGAAAGGATAGCGTTTTCCAGAGTTAGATGATATTTTTAAAACATGTTTGCTTATTAACTTTACTATATTCGGTCATTTTATGTACAACATACACCCTCGACAACAGTTTTAAATATAAAAAAACTGTTAATAACTTATATGGTTGTCCAATACGTTTTCCCCTTGTTTATAATTGAAATTGATATTATAATTTTGCATGTGCTGTCTCTAAAACTTTAAAGGATTTCTTTAGGTTTTCAAAGAATGTGCTTTTTGTGTTTGTATTTATCACTTTATTTGAAATCAGTAACAATTATATGGTTATCTGAATTCATCATGTTTGCACAGACTACCTCATCTACTGTGTTAACATTTAACCTTAACTGTGAAACATAGGTACTAAAATATGGAAAAAGTTCTAAGTTCTACAAGGGAATTTGATAATTCCTTTGTAGAAGTTTAAATATGATTAATTTTTCCTCATTGTCTTACCAAATTCAAGAGAAGTTTATTGACCTAACTTTTGAAGGGTTTTTTTAACAACCATCTTCCTATAATATTTAAAAAAATCATTCATTTTCACTGTAAGCGAATAACTTGAAATCTCTTAATTTTTTTTATTTTGATTTTTATGCACATGATTAAATGTGTATACACATTCCATTCTCGTCTCAAAACTCGCGTACAGGAACAAACCTCTAAATCCAGATCAACTTAAATGCATCTGTACAAACATTCTTTATGTACGTGCTTTATATTTTTCAAAGCTAGGGCTCGATAATTTAGATTCCGATGTGCCATACACTGTAATAATATTCAATAATTTATTATTTTAATTACCTGGTCAAATCTTTTGAAAACAAATATGACTTATCTATTGTATTAAATGCATCAAATTTTCAAAATGTCAATTTACACTTGAGTTTGTGATGAATAAAACAAATGTGATAGATAATAATTTATTGTTGATATTATACATACATTTTTCCATATAGAACTTTTAAAAAAAATGTTGATTTGAATCAGGCTATTTAGTAATTGTGTACACTTATTGTTCTTTTCAATTTACCTATTTATTATTGTTTTTGTTAAATAAACGTTATCCCAATCAAAAGTCCACAGGCAATTGTAATTCTTTGCTGTGATTTTAATATTAAATAGTTATAAAAATTTAAATTACAATTTATATCTAAAAATAGTAACCAAGCTTTTTTTCACCAAGTCAATTTTTGAAGCCCTTTATAACAAAATGCAAAAAAGTCTAGGAACCCTAGAATTTATTTTTTGCAAAATTAAATGTTGTATTTATCTTCATTATACCCCCCGCTTGAAAAGCGGGAGGGTATATAGTAATCGTTAATTCCGTCCTTCTATACATATGTCCGTCCGTCTGTTACGCTTTGGGATACCCATCTCTTATCCGCAACTTTTTTTTCAAGTCTATGTTTTGCTGTGGCCGGAAACCCAAAATATGCGTCAAATCAAAACGTAAAATAGGAGGTGCACAACGACAATAAGTAATACAGATTCTGTGAAAGTTCCATGAAATTTCACTCAGTGGTAAAAGAGGAGTTGGACATAAGAGATGGGTACACAAACGCATAACAAACAGACAGACGAACAGTCGTACAGCTAGACAGACGGACGGACATAACGATTAATATGTACCCTCCCGGTCGCTTTTCAAGCCGGGGGTATAAACATACCACAGAGTCTAACACATCTGTTGCATACTTGAATATTTAACTTGAAAAATACGGTAATGGTAAACTTACAACCAAGCTTTATAATAATCCTAATGACTTTATTTTTTCTATCGTCAACTTCCTTTAATTATGCAGCAATATACCTTCATCACCTGCATATAGCGTTTATATATCGCAGTTGATTCGATACGCAAGAGCATGTTCTACGTACATGTACAGTGTATAAACAATTTATAAAGCTAAATACATTATTAACAAGAAAGTTGATGAAACAAGACTATTAGCAGTCTTGCTTAAAGTCATCATTTCGTAAGTTCTACTGTCGGTACAATGACCTTGTCGGCACATGCAATTTATAATTAAGTCAATTGCTGACTGACGTTCTTCATACTAATTGTTAGTCCATTATTTATACACTGAATTGACGACGGGTTTTTCCGTTATTTCCAAATTATGACAAAGAGCACATGGTGGGTGTGACCGGTCAGCAGGGGATTCTCACTCCTGAATGGCACCTGATCCTATCTCTGGTTTTTAAGAGGTAAGTGTTTGCTCTGCTCCTATTTGTATTGTTTTATGGACTTTGATATTGAATACTATATATTCGTTGTCTCCATATCCTTCCCTTAGATTTTGCTGTTTGAAAAAAGTCTCTCTTTGGTCAATCTTGTTTCATGGTCAATCTTGTTTCATACTAGCTCGTTAGTTTTGAGATGTGGATGAAAATGGGGACTTACCTAAATTGTCTGTGCCATGTCGACAGTATTAAACCAATTCCTACGCATTGTTCCTTACATAATGATCTTTGAAGATACTGAATTTTCAAAGTGAACCATGAATACAGACAGATAAACATGCAGTTAAGTTTCTTTTACAATAGTGGATACTTTCTTGTGTAGTAGGTAAGGTGTCGTTCCACCTACGTCTTAGCCATACAGGAAAGTGTACACGTCCGGTAGCCATGACTTACTGGATAAACCTAAGAATAATTAAAGTCTTAAATATTACAAATCTTATAATTGTAAGGAATCATAAGTTTTGTTGGTCTCTTTGGTGCGTTTTAAAAGCAAACTGAAGTTATTAAGTGGGAAAAAACTTTTGTGAAGTATGCCGATTTGGACCATGTATATGTCAACTTCTCTTGCAGACACACCCCGTGGGGATCCGGGTTAGAATAGGTCCTCAGTACCCCCTTGCTTGTCATAAAAGGCGACTAAATGGGGCGGTCCTTCGGATGAGACCGTATAAACCGAGGCCCCGTGTCACAGCAGGTGTGGCACGATAAAGATCCCTCCCTGCATAGGCCTAAATTTGCAGCCCTTCACCGGCAATGGTGACGTCTCCATATCAGTGAAATATTCTGGAGCGGGACGTAAAACAGTAAACAATCAATCAATCAATCAATCTTGCAGACACGTTCATCACATTTACCAATTTTTCATTAGTTTTCGCAAGCAACTGAAGGTAGAGAACACATGAAACCAAACAAAATTTTAAAATACAAATTGCACTTCATACTATTTAACAAAAACCGTTAATACGAGTCATAACATATTCGATTACATTTTTTGTCAAGCATTGCAAATCAAATATCTATTTTTACATAAGACATAGAAAAAACATTATGTATTTCAAGGTAAGGAAAATGAAACAAATAACTTCACGGACATTCTATCGGTTTTAAATCAAATTCACCATAGTAAATCAAAGTTCCAAAGTTTTCACCAAAGTAAATCAAAGTTCCAAAGTTTTCACCATAGTAAATCAAAGTTCTAGTTTTCACCATAGTAAATTAAATCAAAGTTCCAAAGTTTTCACCATAGTAAATCAAAGTTCTGAAGTTTTCACCATAGTAAATCAAAGTTCCGAAGTTTTTCACCATAGTAAATCAAAGTTCTAGTTTTCACCATAGTAAATCAAAGTTCCAAAGTTTTAACCATAGTAAATCAAAGTTCCGAAGTTTTCACCATAGTAAATCAAAGTTCCAAAGTTTTCATCTTAGTAAATCAAAGTTCCAAAGTTTTCACCATAGTAAATCAAAGTTCCAAAGTTTTACTCTCCGATAAGAGAATCAAAAATAACTTCCAAAGTAAATAATAATTATGAGAATAATAATGATATTACTAGTATCCAGATCGTATTACATGTAATAGGTTAAGTAGTACCAGGGTACAAACTTTTGAAGAGTGAATTCTTTCAGAACTTATGAGAAAACAATGTCAGACTCAGTAACTTACTTTGTCCTTTATTTTTCAAAGTTTTCGATAATATTTGACCTAAGTAATTGATATTCAATTGGTTAACTTCTACAAATGGCATTTAAATCTTTAAAGAGGGGGCTAAAAAAGGTATTGCCTGCTGCCCAATCTTACACGCTTTCAATTGTGAATAAAATTTTGTAGAATAAAAAACTTATAATTTGTAAGAATTAAAAAAATATTTCATCTGTTTCTCCCGTAAGTTTCATCTATTCAGAAGTAATAATTGCACCATGTATTTATAGGTTTCTTTTGTTATAAAACATTTTTCTCAACAAAGAAACAAAAAGAACATAAGTATTTTTTTAACTGATGCAATTTTTAAAAGACATGAAAAAGTGTTATTTTTTTCTTTTGCAAAGAGAAGTGCTGTTTTAGTGTTACATAAAAATGTATTAAAGAAAAGATTTTTTTCTCTGTCATACTCATGCGAATGTATTTTTAATGTTGTGATAATTACTATTGCTCTCCCTAATCTCTATGTCAAGCCTTTTTTTCATATCATTGTCACGCATCAAATTTATATCTGTAAAATAAGAACTGCTTCATACTTTTTCCTTGTGATGCTTTCAAAGATAAATAGCAGGTTCCAGTAAATGCTCAACCATGCCTCTTTCTTTATATCTCACTAAGATATTATTAGCAGTGACGGAAAAACTTCAAAACTGCCATGCAACAATATATATAGGAACTTTTGTAAACCAAATGTGGATGCTTAAAAATTCCAAGGAACATTTGGGTGATATGAAATCATGCACAAGATTTTACCAAAATCAACAGTTTAAAGACTTAAGATTTTTTTAACTTTATACACAACCCTTTGGAACGATAGATTAAATTAGAGACTTATTTTTACATCATTGACTATTACTTTTCCAATAAATATGGAATTTTGTAAATTTAATTGTCTTGTCATTGGTTGGTTGCATAATTATTTTATTTTTAAAAAAATTCTGATTGTACATTCAAGTACTCATATATCGTGAGCTGACAAAAAATGCTTGGTTTTCTGAATGACAAAGTAAATTTATGCTGTTTTTGGAGACCAGGTCTTCCAACAAGCTATTGGAATCACCATGGGGGCCAATCGCGCTCCGTTTTCAGTAGACCTCATTTTGTAATCATATAAAGCAGAGTATATGTGAAAAGAACACTTGCTGTTCCCTGCTCTGTCACGAAATGAGATATTGAAAATATTTAACAATTTGATTTACTCATCTAATTTTCATACGCCCGAATCGATAGATCCAGGGCGCATATTCTTTTTGTCTTGTCTGTTCCCTGATGTTTCGGAGGTCCGTGTTTGCTCTGCTCTTATTTTGTATATTTCTTTATTGGATGTTGAGATTGAATACTGTTCGTTATTTCCATATGCTTCTTGTTTGTTCTATATATTAGATATATTGTTAAGCATGGTTTTTGGGTATTTTAGGGACCAAAGACCTTACAGGAGGGAGCTATTTGAGTCGATGAGTTACGTCGATTGCCAATAGCAAGATAGCTCAGTTGGTAGAGCACCTAACTGGAGATTCGGGGGCATTACAAACCTCAGTACAAGTTCCTCCATTATCCCTATGATGAATAAAATTTAATTTCCATCTAGAAGCACAAGAGCCACAAAACTCAGATAATATTTTTTACTCTGATTAGATATATTGTTGAGCATTCATTTTTAAGAAAATATACTTTGTTAAATTTATTTGGAAAACTTTTCTGTTAGCTATATAAAAGAATACAAAAGAACTAAATTTCTAATTTATTCTTCATTTGCATTCCCGTTTACTTTTACTTGCTCAACATATCGGACAAAACTCTCACATTTTTTGTTAAAATAAGGCTCTGGGAGATAAATACGTTTATTTTTGTATTTCAGCTATTGGATCTGTAATTATTTTTCTACATATTGAATTCTGTGTAACAGTGAAGTTTGGTGCTGTTTGTGACACTGCAGCAGGAATACTAGTATTCGTATTATTGTTTTGAATTAAACTTCATCGGTCTAAGCCAAGCTAACTTGTTTTATCTAAGGGACGGTTGCTCGATCCCTAACGCACATCTATGCCGTTACGAACATCTTTTAGCTTCATTCTACATTTGTCGTATTTCGTCACCATCTCTACGCAATCCAACAGTTACATCATCATTTATTTTTGAGCAACAGATGTTCACAGGTTCCAAAGCGTTGTTACAACGCATTTTGAAAAATTACGCACTTTGAAAAAAAATTCAAAATGCTTTAAAATTTTGGACCAAGCTAACGCACTTTGAAAAAAATATTTTTTTGAAAGTGCTTTAATATCGAACATATTAACGCACTTTGAAAAAAAATGTAAAGATTGATCAAAATTCCTTCAAATAATCGGTATGATAAATAACAGATCCTGGTTTGATAACTTTTTTATGATAAAGTAACTGTAGGACCTGAGATATTGACGTTTAAAATATTTAAGGTTTTGATAAAATAAAAGGGAAAATTAAAGGGCCTTGAAAAAAGAGTGACGATTGTTTAAGTTCATTAATTCGTTTCTTCTTTTTTTTAATTCTAGTCTTTGATAAGAAGATGCAAAGGTGTATAGGGGCACTAACAGAGGATAACTTCAAGCAACTTAGCATTTATGATAATAAAAAGGGCCAATTTAATTGTTCAGAACTATTAAAATTATTTCTCTCTCATAGGTTTTACTGTACTTAAAAAATTCTAGTTTTCATCTGTTTAAATAAACTCATTTATTATTGAAAGTTTTCAACGTCATATCAGTTAGGTATATACATAATTATATAAATGCTTTGAGTAAAGCATAGACATCGAGACTGGGCGAAAGGCTTAGCCCCCCCTTATTTTGGAAAGATATATGCATCGTATAAGCATTGAAAATGCAGCGTACCCTTTTTAGGTTTATTGCCCCACTCCCCCGTTTGTTACCGACACCTATGTATTGAAAAGATAAAGATTTGTACTGAGGGATCTTATACCCGTCTTCTCCTCTTTTCGACGTGAGTACATTAATTCCTGTTTGAGGTTAGGCCTACTTTTTTGAAAGATGAATATCAAATAAAATCTTTCAATGACTAAAATTTAAATTTATTTTCAAAGTGCGTCAAGTGTCTACATGGTAAAATTTACCATGTAGACTCTTAATGCACTTTAAAAAAAAAAATTCAAAGTGCGTTAAGTTGGTCCCAATTTTAACGCACTTTGAACATTTTTTTTCAAAGTGCGTTGCCACAAAGAGTCAATATTTATAAAAGTCTCAACAGCCCTTCCACGTCTAACTTTAACGATGACGCGATTGTCTTTTTCAGCATAAAAAATCCCCGTCTCTTAATACGCTGTCGTAGCCGTCTACAGAATTAGGTGTGACAATTTTAAGAAGAGGTTTCCTTTCATGTCAGTTACCCATATCGTAGCTCATCCATAGATACCCAGATGTATGGTCTGAAACAGCTATTGAGAGATATTTTAGAGTAATTGAGAAATCTACCCAACTTAAGAAAATAACTGGGCAAATCCACTGAGTTAACTAGTACAGTTTTATACATAACAGTGAAGACAACCCTGACATTCTTTACATAGCAGATCCTCTAGCTCGAAACATATATATTTTGTCTCTTACGTCGTTTCAACCAAATAAAAGCATTTTTTGTTCGAACACTGCCCCGTGTGGACGGCCAATTTCGCTTTTTTGTCGAGTTTTGAAACATGTTTAAGGTTTTTGTTTAGTATTTGTACTGTCTACATGTATATAGAAAGCAATACTTAAGATATCATAAAATGATTATAGCATCTTTATTTGTGTAACATACTGTACACAGGGAAATTTTCGGCCCCACTCCCGTTTATTTTCTACCTCTTCGCCTTTTCCTTGATTGGACGAATTTGAAACGGGGCGAATTAAAACTATATGTTCTGTGAGCGATGAGCTCACTAAATGATACCCCTGCCTATGTTTTGCTGTGGCCGCAAAACCCAAAATATGCGTCAGATCAAAAAGTAAAATAAGAGGCTTACAATGACAATATGTAAGAAAGATTCCGTAAAAGTTCCATCAAATTTCATTCAGTGGTATGAAAGGAGTTGGGGATAAGAGATGGGTACCCCAAGGCGTAACAGACGGACGGAATTAATGATTTCTATATACCCTCCAACTTTTCAAGCTGGGGTAAAATTACACCAAATAATTTCTTTACCAGAACTATGACCGGGCGAATTCAAAACGGGGCCAAAATGTAAAAAAAAGTTTCACAGTTCAAAAGGGCGAAAATTACACGTGGAGAAGTTAATCTTTTATACGGTATAAAATTATTATTAATTTTTGACTTGTTTCGTTTAAAAATCATTTTAATCTGAACAATTGATACCGTCAGGGTCTACCGTATATACTCGCCTATAAGTCGGTCTTAAACTCTATGTCCGACTTATAGGCGAGTCATAAAGAGATTGGCACTTTTCTAGAGGCTTAAAGGTACCAGTAGTATCTTTTTTTCCATTTCAGACGATTATCTAAGAAAATGTCTGGCTAGGATATATAAGATATATTAGATAATTTATATATTCTTAGATTATATAAATAAAAAACAAGTATGCTGACATATTTTAATAATTTTATTTGTATTTTAAGTGATCATTGCGTTTTCGTTTAATGATTTTAGATTAAATATCTGTGTCATTTCAAAAAATATTAATTGAAACACGGTTAAAAATCAATGGATTAACTTGAAATTGTCACCAGATTTTGGCAAAAAATTGCACTGACTTATAAGCGGGTCAATAGCAAATCCCACCAAAATAATGTCAAGAGAATACAATAAACTTATAGGCGGACCGACGCATAGGCGAGTATATACGGTATGTTATTTTGACTTTGGTCCGTGCGCACTATCTGCAATCTTAATGACTCCGACTTTTACTAAAATATTACCTTCTATCAATAAGAATTAAATCATTCTGACTTGTTTTTTCATAAGAAATATTTTGATATACAACAGATTTATACATGTATAGAACCATTTATTTTAACGAAAACGTCATTGTTCACGAACTTTTTGGACAATCCGAATTCGTTTATACTTGTATATGTTACGAGGAGATTTTTTAAAACGTGCGCCCAATCCCGTATCTTTTACAAGTAATAAAAGAAAACAAGACTTTGAAATGATCAGCATGAGAAACGATAGGTATTATTTTTTTTGTAATTATAAAGTTAAAAGAAATTTAAAAAAACATCATTATTTTGTTATTAATTATTAAAGCAAAATGTGCATCTACATTGTTTTCAAATATGTATTGTTTATTATATATATATATGATATATGTCAATAATATTACATTTGATATTTGTACGAAAGACCTACGTTCATCTGGGAGAATAAGAAGAGGAACACGTTTAAATAAGCATCTTTCGATAACTCAAATTTGATCAAAAACGACTTTGGATATATATTTACTTACTTTAATAGATGTTTATATTCAAATGAAGTATAAAAATGTATATGAAAACAGAAAAAAGGTTGATTTTAGATCTGCAAATATCATGTTTAGAGTTAAAGAAGAGTAATATTCAAAAGGATGATATAAATACTGAGCAATGAAACAATATTTTGTCGTCATCGAATTTTGATAATACAAAGGTTATGCAGCATAGTAAAACAGTTCGACACTAGCTCAATTGGTTTATTGACTTGTACATTGTAGAGAATAAATGCCTCAGCTGCAAGAAATATTGTGATAAATAAATTAGATTTCTATTATAATATTTTCTGAAAAGGATTTATCATGTTACTCTGTTCAATAAAACAAAACACGAAAACATATCTAAAAATTAGATGAGATATTAAATTGGAGATGGCTTTTCAATTATTTGAATATTTTCCCAAAAAAATTTGTCTAAGTACAAGATACTTGTATTTGAAATGAATTTGTTCCAAGTGTACAAGTTACTATATTCACATAAATTTAATACTAAGTTGTTTCCACCATTACACTTTTCAGGGTCCTCCATACACAAGCAGCTTATGATCTTATATTAATAAGTATAACATTTAACAGGCAATCAGCATTTAAAAAATGACCAGGAATAGAAATAAAATCTATAATGATATTTTAAAACATTTATTTTTCACACATAACACAACAAATTCTTTTCTACCGTATATTATATATATATCATGATCATATATATAAGCTCACAAAAAACCACAATAACTTAATTTTATCGCACAGTACAGTTAAGGTGCGCAATGGAAATATCGACTAAATTTTGAATTTAAAAATGTATTCGTAATCGGGATGGCGATTATTTTTAGTATATTATTTATATCGGATAATTGTAATCATGATTTATAACTACATATCGAGGACAATTATATTTTATATTTAGTCTAGTTATGTGATGTGGCTGTCACGCGATTTTAGCACATTGACTTGAAGTATTGATGTTACATATAAATTGCACTAGTGCAAGGGCATAACCAAGTTAAATTTCCAAGTTAGGTATATAAATATTTTCAACACGCATTGTAGTTTCTAAAAAGTGCTGCGATCCTGTATAAATTCTGCAATTTCATTGTTAAAATTATACTTGTATGACTGCATGCTATATTTTTTTGCTGGTCAGCGACATGAAATATTGATATAATTAAGTGTTTTTACGATTTCATCAGGATCGCAGCACTTTTCAGATACCTTAATAGTTCTATAGATAAAATGTAAAAACTTACTTTGATCCATAGAGTGTATGCCCTTGCACTAGATCGATTTATTAAGACCCCCTACATTACTCTTCGATGTACTTACATACAAATACACTGCAGTGTTAATTAAATACGTAATGTACAGATAATATATTAATAAAATAGTAAAGAAGACATTAAATTCAAATTATTGGCCCAAAAAATATGTGTAAATAATATTTTATTTAATTATAGAATACATATTTTGTTGAGAAAATATTACTTGATCTGTCTCTCACTGCATACAAACTACGTCACGTTTTAAGCAATGATGTCATATTGACAACTGTATTGCGATCTGTGACTTGTTTATAACTTGTTATGTGGGATTTAACTAACGACAAATCAACACGCTTTAGTAAGTTTTTATGTAGTTTGATGATTTCTTACTGGTTAAATTAGCAGATAAACTCATTTTGTGGAATTTTAAAGAAATGTTGTATGACGTATATTGTGTATGATGTCAAAGTCAAATTTTCCCGTACAAACTAGGCTCCGCCTCCTTTTTGTAACCTTAACTGTGCTGCGCGGTCACACATATAAATTTAGGAAATTAATTTAAGATATAATATATACATTTGTGGTATCTCTCTATTATATAAACATACAGAGAGAAAATATCTTCAATTCTGTATGAAGTTTGTCCGAGGTCAGAGGTCAATACATGACCTAATCACACGGCGCAATAATATCTACCGGTACGTAAAATATAAAATGACCTGCTCTACTTGCTTTTCATGTACAAAAATGAACAAAATAAGTAAAATGATAAATACATTGTAAATAAGTATTTCAGATTGTTGGCTATCGATTCAACCTGTGTACATAGAAAAAATTAACACGTTAGGGGCATAGCTTTGTTTACATTTTTTTCACTTTTGTCAGCTGCACAGTCTCTAACGGTCATCCTTACTTTTGGGGTAGATTTTCATGATAAACTAATATTTTATCTTTATATTCTACTCACGATAAATGTGTAAATCTGCTGGAAAATATCATTGCAATCATGCCATGAACAGCTGCCAAACACACCGGTGTTTTTGTAGTTCAATGCAAACATTGTAAACCTGTCGCCAGTGTCGTAGTGTTGATCAGTGATTTACAATAAGTATGCCTTTAGTTACTGACATCGTAGAATGTTTTTGAACAAATTGCAAATTACCGTAACTGGCTCCGACAAGTGTCTCAATCCATCGGATCCACCTATCCCTTTCCGGCGACCGAAATTCCCCAAACTTTCTATCATCAAACTTCGGACGTGTTTCTTGTGTCATTATCAATTTTCACGAATAAAAATATTTCCAGACAACAATCTGTTCACTATTACTGATCACAATTAGCCTTTTACGAAATATTCCCTTCGAAATAGATTCCTTAGCCTGAGGAATTCGAAGCGTAACCGCCATGCAAGCCGATTTACACCTTGCGTCATTTTTCAAAATCTACGACGGACGGTTAGTGCAATAATGAAATTCGAATATATTCAATTGACTGTCTCAAATGCATATATAAGTAATTCGGCCTTCACAGGATTTGATCACGTGACCGACCCACTTCAATTCCCATTGAAGTTTATAAACTTGTTATTTATTTCTTAAAACAAGATTAGTTTGTGAAACGTTATGAACCCAGCGGCAAAAAAAAAAAATCGAAAATCTATTTTTAGTATATAGGTAACAGTCAAGGTCACAATGTCAACGACCCTTTACGTCATTTGTTAGAACTTAATTATTTGGTAGTATGAAGTCTCTATCTCTCATGGTATAAGAGTTATAGTGAAGGTTCATATGTCACAGTCAATGTCACAGGGTCTTTGACTTTTGTGTCATTTGAAAGACCTTTATTGGCGAAGTATGCATATTAAATATGAGGTATCTATCTGTCAAGGTATTCGAGTTATGGCGAAGATTAAAGTTTGCAGATAAAAAGCTTTTCAGCATATAGGTTACAGTCAATGTAATTGACATTGGTGTCATTTGAAAAAGCTTAATTAGTGAAAAGTGCATACCAATTATGAAGTCTCTATCTTTCTTGGTTCAAAAGTTATGGCAAAGGTTAAAGTTTGCAGCAGACAAACAGACAAACAAACAGACAGACAGGATAAAAACAATTTACGCTCTGGATCTATCGAACCGGGAGCATAAAAATAAATACGATTCTTTTTTTTTCTAAAATACATTTACAAAAAATCAAGAAAGATTTCTGAAAGTATAGAAGAAACATTAATGAACAAAATAATAACAAGAAATTGAATTAAAATCAAAGAGCTAGGTTCACTTTATGCATAAAATAGCCATGTCCTTATATCAATTAATTGACTAGCACCCCCTGTCCTATCTCATATATCAAAATTAAGTATAGACCTAGTGCTTTCTTTTCCTATTACAATTTTTTTTGTTTAGAAAAGAGGTACTCGAAAGAAGGATTTGCGAAAATGAAATATACTTGAATTTTGCAGAAAACAGGCATATTTGACTATCTTCAGGAAAGCATTAAAATATGAACACAGCCCTCGATCCAAAAAAATATATATATATTGATCTTCAGAAACAGGTCTTTTCTTATGCATTGGCTTCCACAAGTGACAGTCTCAATTTTAAGAAAAATCCACAGGGTAAAATGGCCCTAAGTTGCCTTTGCTCTTTACTGGTGTAGAAAAATATTTTTTAAGATCTCTGATATCAAAGTTTCTTTTTAGAGCTATAGTTCGTGTTGCCTGGGGACTCGAAACTTTGTTAAGTCTCTGTATATTACGTCGCGATCGACGTCATTAAACTAATGTTTCTCATTACTGGCTACTGAACTGGACAGATTTAAATGAGCAAAATAAGAAATGTACACTAGTTATTAATATTCATAAACGCATGTAAATTATTGAGATATGCAGCACTAAAAAGGCACAAATTAATGTGCAAAGATATCAACTTTCAACACAAACATTGCTGACTGTGTGGGTATGGGTTGTTAAGTCTTATAGTATTAATAACATTAACATTTTCTTGTTATATCAGTACGAGTTATTTTTCAAATGATAGTGTAATATAAACCAAAGGGTTTTGTTTAAAGAAATGGACATCTTTTTCTAGGCTACTCTGTGTTCACACCATGTGTTCAGTGTTTATGTGACGAATAAAAGTGTTCTTTTATAAGGCAGTGAAAGCTTTTCATACAGGAAGTTCTATTTTTCTGACATCAGAAGTATTTAAATCAAATTCCCTTACCGTTAGCAATTATATTTGCCTCGAATGAACGCTTACATATTATATTTTCTGTTGAACATCTTTTATTTTCAGCATTAACATCCGTGAACTTTGAAACGTTTATTCAGAAACATGGAAAATGATACTCATTACCTTTTTGCGTTAAAAGAAAGATTTTCTGGTGTCATTCTTGGGAATTCGCTTTTCTTTATTATCGCTGGAGTTATAGGAATATTTGGGAATGCTACAGTAGTGGTAATTTACTTTTTCCGCATTAAGGAGAAAAAAGGAAGATATTTTATTCCACTTCAAGCTATTGTAGATATTTCAGCATGTTTCATTCTTCCAACAGCTTTTGTTATGAATGATATGTACCGCTTTGCATATCCGAGTGATGCTGTTTGTCGCATATTGTCATTTCTTGGAGTCTGGGTCGCCGGAACGTCGGTGCACATCTTACTACTCATTGCTATTGAAAGGTATTTCATGATATGCAAACCAATCCGTCCAAAACTGTCTTCCTATTGCAAACGGATGATTTTTATTCTTGCCTGTGGTGCAGCTTTGATCACTGCGTTGCCGTTATTTGGAATAGCAGGCGTGTCCACAAAAACAATATCTGTCGTTCGTAACATTACAGTGAAGTACCAAATGTGTGAAACATTTTCTCTTCTGTGGTATAAATGGTTTTTGCTGTTGCTTTTGATGGTTACCATTACGATCACAGCATTGTTGTACATCCCAATATTAAAAGAGATTAGGAAAAAATCTTTTGTAAAGCAACAAACTGAAAAAGAAAACCAAACACAAAAGAGAAGGGACTGTACGCGGAAAATGAAGGCATCAAGGGGAGAAATGATTCAACGTAGGCTATCTATAATGTTTTTTATCCTATTTCTTGCCTATTTTCCCTCCATGATAACTATTGTACTATATATTACTGTAATAAGGAATTCCAACTCATTAACAGATGAGGAAGTATTTGCATTTATTCTATTTGATCGATTATATTTTCTTAATCATGTTATAAATCCATTTGTGTATTGTTATTTTGATTCAAAATTCAGAGATCAATTGAAAATTTCTCGAATGAGAAAATGATGTCCATGGATGTTGATAATGTCAATCATTTACAATATGTATGAAATAATGGATATGCTACATGGAACTCTAAAATAAAACTAAAACTCAAAATTTAGTTTATTTTTTGTTTTTGTTGATTAAAGTCTCCTCTCATGAATATTTCATTCATATAAAGAGCTAATATATGCACTTGCCGGTAGAGGTCTGTAAATGTATCTAATACTCTGCAACCAAAGCAATTGAGTAGTGATGGATCTTTTTTGTGCTAACAATTACTGTTTACAGGACTTATTCAAAGAACTGGTCTTCACTTTTCGTTTGGAGGTTGGTCTGATCCACTGCCTTTCTCTCCTCTCCCCTTACATTTTGTATTAATACAGATTTTTTTATTATAATTTCATGAGATCCCCCTTTTGCAACAATTGGCAGGAATTTGATTCTAATTTCAAATTCAATGTTTGAAGTCTGAAACATTAAAATAAAAAAAAATCTTTGAGAAAAACTCAAAAAGGGATATTATTGCAATTATACTTCAACATCTGTTGAAAATTGGCTACAGGTGGCTTACACGCTCAAATACACTATATGTTAAAGGATATCATAGTTCAGAGAACAATTATAAAAAAAAAAAAACAAAGTTCGATTTGAATATATTTTTAACATACATGTCCAAGAACAACTTTGATGTCGATATCGATGATATCGATAATTTTATGTCGATATCGTATCGATATCGATCGTGATAAAAATTGTTAATTGGAATACCTGGTGCCATATTTGAGACTCTATTTTACGTCGATGTCATCGATATCGACAATATCATGACGATATCGTATCGATATCGATCTTATTTGCATAATTTATTTTCACATTGAAGTATTACATAATTTTACAAAGTCACAAGTGAAGTCAAAATTTATTCCTTATTGGCATGAATATGAAAATAAATTATGATTAAGATATTTTCGAGTTGTTATTGTTTTAGATTAGATTTAGAGTAAGATGTTTGGTTTGGGTAAAAACTCTTGAAAATGTTTTAATAATCATGATTCGATATCGATACAATATCGTCGATATCGACGATATTGATACGATATCGTCGATATCGACGATATCGACAGTTAGGTAAACTTATTAAACACAGAAGTGAAGTAAAAATAATGTTTTTGTATAAAGGTTTAGATTGGTAAAGTAATATGCTTTAAACAATTCGATATCGATACGATATCGTCGATATGGACGATATCGATGGCAGGTGAAATCTTTGTAAAAGTAAAGTGATTAAACATAACCACATTCAATGTAACAGGGAGTTGATCAAACAAGGGTTGATCAAACATGATTCGATATCAAAGCGATATCGTCGATTTCGACGATATCGACACTTCAGGGAAAGATTCATAAAGAAAGTTTTAGTAACAGTTGTTAAAAACAGCATATTAAGGATGATTAAGATTAAGGATGAAAACCACAATGCTTGGAACAATCATGATTTGATATCGACACGAAATCGAGGATACTTACAGTAAGGAAAAAGTCTTAAAACAGGAAGTATTGTTATAAACACACTAGAATAGAGAAATATAATAGAGAACTAATAGAAGGTAATGTGTCGATATCGTCTCTACATCGTGTCTTGGACATAACTCATTTTTAACATAGCATCTTGTATTAACTGATACACAAGAGTGAACCAGGAAAATATACACAGTTGGATAAGAGGGGTAAATGAATCCGAGTACGATTTATTGAAAATATTTCCTGACTGATCATGCAGTATAAGGGTACGATTGAAAATATCACAAGTTAGGTATTCTATGTGTACAATATACGATTTCTGTCTTGCATTACTTTTATTATGCTCTTATCTTTTTTTTTATTTCAACGCTCGAAACATATAGCATTCGACATTATTCCTAAAATATAATCTTAGAAAAATTGTAGGGTTTGACACTTTTATATCATTCTTATTATGTGTCTATATACTTGTATTACGAGAAGATTTTTTAACGTGTGTCCAATTCCGAAACGGTCAAAAGTACTCATAAAAAACAATCTGAAATAATCAGCAAAAGAAACAATGATACTTATCCATTTTAATTGTAATTATAAAGCTCAAAGAAACAGAAAAGCGTCAATACTTTTCTAATAATTACTATTTAAAAGCAAAATGTGTATCTACATCATTTTCAAATATGTATTATTACAATATATTATATATTTAAGGAATATTGTATTATTCAAGGTGGATTGAGAATGAATGCCTCCTTTTTATCATATCTAATATGTTACAAATCTAAAGTAAACGATATCTTAGGTATTTTAATAACGATATTATTGTTCAAACACTGTAAATGTACTAGTATTACATTTGGCGTGTACGATATTTTGCGGAGATTCAATTTTCAAGAAGTTAGCGTATATTTGATTTAGCGCTGTTATAAAAGTTAATATACAAGACTTTTAGTGATGCTCTTGAATTAGGGAACTTTCCGCTAAAATCGCTAAATAGAATATACCGGTAAATGTAATTCGTTTACAGTATTTAACTATTTTTCAAAGAGTAAATTGGAGGTCTTTGATAGGAGATTGCTTAATTTAAAAATATATATCTTTTTAAAATTGCTTTCGCTGTGCAACATGACATGTATAATTCTAAACCACCTGTCCCCTTCTCTAAAACGATCAATCCAATCATTGATTGAATTTATAGGAAGTCATTTGTCTTCATAAACTGTGTACAAATTATTATATGTTACGGCAAAGGGGTTTCCAAGATATACAATATATTGTACAGTTGTTTGTTGAACGAGTACGACTGAGACAACCATTTTCGTTACAAGTGATCTACAAAGTAACGTCATTTTCACCTAAAAGAAAATTATTTCGAAAGAAAATATCAGGAAAATGGCATGAGAAAAACAATTTCGTCGTTAAAATTGAAGGTTAATCTGGGAGGATTAAAGAGGAAATAAGCATCTTTCAATGACTCAAGTTTTGTCAAAAACACCTTTTGATATATAATTACTTTCTTTAATAGACATTTATATTCAAATGAAGTACAGGTGTATAATTATAATTATAAATATGTATATGAAAACAGAAAAAAAAGTTGATTTTAGATCTTCAAATATCATGTTTAGAGTTAGAGAAGAGTAAAATTTTATAAAAGTAGTATAAATACTGAGCCATACAACGATATTTTTGTCGTCATTGAACTTTGATAATACAAACTGAAGGTTCTGCAGCGCGGTGAAAGAGAAATAATTACTTTGTACTTCGACAATTTACTTTGTACTTTTGTACTTATTTGATTCTCAATGGGTTTATTGACTTGTTCTGTGTAGAGAATATATTATGCTCGAGCTGCAAGAAATAATGTGATAATAAAGTTAGATTTACAATAAAAACATATTTCCTGGACAATGATTTATCATGTTACTCTACAAATACGAACATATATTTAAAAATCAGATGAGATCTAAAACTGAATATGACTTTTCAATTATATTTAAATTCTTTCAAATATGATTTTTCTAAGTACAAGACACTTGTAAATTTTCAATGAATTTATTCCATGTGTACAGGCTACGATATTCACTTTAATTAAAACTAAGTTGTTTCCACCATTACACCTTCCAGGGTCATCCAAACACACCCAGTCAATGATCTCATATTAGAAAATATTAATTTTTACAAGTATTCAACATCAAACAAAAATGACCAGGAATAGAAATATAATTTATACTAATATTTTAAAACAGGAAATTTTCCCATAAAGTGTTCACACATAGCATAGCAAATCTTGTTTTTTTCCTATCGTAACTATGTCATATCTGTCGTTTATATATATAAGCTCACAAAATACTAGTAACCACAAAAACAAAATTTTACAGTCAACAAATGTTTGAAGAATTTAATTCAAACTATCCAAAAATAAAGAAAACTCTTTGTTTTTGAAATACATAAAAAAAAATCAGAAAGATTCCTGAAAATATAGAAGAAACATCAATTAGATAACGACAAGAAATTGAATGAAAATCAAACAGCTATATTCACTTTATACATAAAATGACCCTGTGCTTATATCATTAAATAGACTATCACCGTCCGTCCTATTTGAAATATCAAAATGTAGAAGTACCTTAGAAAAAATTCTACTTTTAGAATAAGGTTATTTGAAAGCAGGCCTTGCGAAAATGCAATGTTCTTGAATTTTAAAAAAGGCATGTTTGACTACCTTGAGAAAAGAATTTAAAAAAAATCATTATTTTTTATAATTTCAAAGCTCTTTATATTTTCATCATACAGTAAGCCTTGGTGTCATACATGTATGTTAAATATGACGTACATTTAAAATTTCCAGGAATTTCACAGAAAATCGTGCACATGTTTACATGTTAAACGTCAATATTTTGAGCAAAATTCACTAAGCGCAGGTCTGCTCAAACTCAATATTTTGATATAATGTATAGAATGATAATATCAAAGACATGTTAATATTAATCGGACAGTTTTTGACGTCATTAAAAACAAATTTGGTCAATAACTTTCTTTGAAACTATAATATCTTTTGTTTATTTATGCAATTTAGCATAATTGAAATAATTTTCAAACATGAGTCTTCTTGGGGACAAAAATATGCAATATACCGCATATACTTCTTTACAAGATATGGAAAAAATGACGAATTTCAAGACGTCATTATGCGTTTAGTAGAGAGAAAATTACGTCAGGATAAATGGTCACCAAGAGTACGAGGGCTGTTCAATAAATAATGTCCTGAACTAGTTTATGACATACATTACGAATATCATGTGACATTAAACTTGAATTTCTCTCATTATTGAATCTCATGAATTTATAACAGTTTATGCGACCACTTTTCATGAAATAGTTTCATTGTGAGAAGCTGGGAAACAAGGGATTTTCGATACACTGCATTACACTGTATAAATGAATGGTAAAGAATAATTAAACTAGAGTGAAAATAAAAGCTTCATTAAAGCTGCCATAAAACTTGTTAAAAATCCCAAGAAATATTCACTGAAATATGTGACATTTACAGCTACCAATGCCAGTTTTATAGACAAAAGAACAGGTGGATTTCAATGATAAAAATTATATAATGGGCATCAAAAATGGGTACCCTCTTTGCTAACAAAACTTAAAACAACTTATGTACTGGTCGCCAAATTTCAACAAATAATATTTGATGATGTATGATTGACTTTAAGAAACAGCAAATTTGATAAACATCACATCGGGAGTTGTTTACACTGTTTTAGGAAATGTTTGACGGTAAAAAAGCTTGGTACTCAAACGCCACCATATATTTTGAAAAATGAGTGAAAACGACAGCGTATACGAAATTCTTAACAATTGTATTAAAATATCAGTAATTGTAGTTATTCACGTTTGTTTTATTTTCAAACAGATATTGGAATATGAATCTATTACTTAAAACCCTAAAAACAAAATTTACCATAAGATGTACTTGAAAGAAACGGCGAATGTCTGAGAAAAGCATAGGTTTGCAAGGGCACAAAGACAGATTTATCTGTAATTTTCTTAAAAATTATTGGTATTATTGTTCAAATTCGTATTCGAAGAGACAGTTTGATTTCATTTCTGGAGGAGTCTAGAAAGCAATTTTTGGCAAAAAAAATCAAAAGGTTAATTAGAGGAAATACCCAGAATCAGGAATCCACTACATTGAATTTCTTCAAGACAGTGTCCACACTCGCATGCCATGAAGAGTAAAGGGGTTAACGGGATAAACGGACGGAAAGTTATTTTTTTCACATTAACAATATTCGCCAGATCTTTGACATTTTGACTTGTTTCTATTTCCAAACTTGAAAAAAGAACACCTTTCAGAGGGAAGAAACAAGTTCGGGAAATCATTTGATCTGCTATTTTCCAGTATACGAAAGGTCATACCCAAAATGAGTTCTGAAAACAATCAGAAATTGGTTAAAAATGTAACAGACATGTATTTTACTTCAAGGAGATCAATTTGTAAAATCATGAAGACTAAATCATTGAAAAGCATCTTTTGCTTCTTTCCGAACACCGAGGACATTATGTATTGAACAGCCCTCGTATAAGTAATAAAAGCAGAATTTTCAACCAAAAGTGAGCAGCCTCTATTTACAGAAATTCACAGGACCAAAAGAGGCACAAAGTGGGCTTAATTATCGTTATTTATAAACGTAAGGTCAGTTTGATATGTATCGCTAAAACGAACAAATTAATGTGCAAAGAGATCAATTTTAAACACAGACTTTGTAGACGGTATGGGTTGACTAGCCTGAAAGTATAAATAATAACCTTAAACATGTTAAACGTTACAAACTATAGAATCAGTACGAGTATCGATCACTCCGCGATCACGCCGTGTGTTCAGTGTTTATGTGATTAAACGTTTGCATAATTCGTAGAAATTAGATAAATTGACATAAAATAAATATTTTTACATAAACAATATTACATACCAAAATCCATATCATATGTCATATCAGCCCGAGTGGCTTCATATCAGCCGATGATGTGATATGTATTTAAAAATGTAGTATTCTATTTATTATATATTTGAAATACTTCATGTGCGAGTTCACATACGGCCATTGAAGAATGTTTCATTCCTGTTTATGACCCTTTTCTTTAAAATCTAATAGAGCCAATTTTAGGTAACACACGAAAAAAAAATTAAAATCTCAAATATATCATTAAAGAAAATCTGAACATGAATATTAAATAAAAACAAGTAAATTAACTTTTAAACTTTTAATATACTAACGTAATCCAGTTTGATATGGATTTCTGCCAACCGAATCGGTCCAAGATATGAGGTATATTGTGACGTCACTTTATCACACCGTGCAGAATCAATGTATTTTCTACTAAATACATAATAACTAAGGTTAAAATATTGACTTGATGCTACACTGTATCATCTTATCAATTCATCATGGCTGCAATGAACCCTTAACCTCATGTGATAGAAAGTTGAAATAATATATAAGTTATATCACATTGTTAACTTTTAGTCTAACACCATACAGAGTTGACACTATGAAAAGCAAGGATGAATAATGGGAAAAATGTTCTTCTACAAGGCTGCGAAGGCTTTCCATACCGGAAGTTCTCAGAAGTATTTAAGTCAAATTCCCTTATACATGTTACTATTTGCAATCAATTTGCCTCGAAACAACGCTTATACAGCTTATGTGATATTTTTCTGTTGATGTAACATATAAAATGAGCATCTTTAATTTTCAATATTAACATCAGTGTACTTTGAAACGTTTATTCAGAAACATGGAAAATGACAGTCATCACCTTTTTGCGTTTAAAGAAAGATTTTCTGGTGTCATTCTGGGGAATTCCATTTTCTTTATTATCGCTGGATTTATTGGAATATTAGGGAATTCTACAGTTATGGTATTTTACCTTTTCCGCATAAAGGAGAAAAAAAGAAGATTTTTTATTCCACTGCAAGCAATTGTAGATATTTCAGCATGCCTCATTCTTCCTACAGCATTTATTATGAATGATATGTACCGCTTCGCATATCCGAGTGATGCTGTTTGCCGCATATTGTCATTTCTGGCAGTTTGGGCAGTCGGAGCGTCAGTGCACATTTTACTACTCATTGCTATGGAAAGGTATTTGATGGTATGCAAACCACTTGGTCCAAAAATGTCTTCCTTTCGCAAACGAGTCATTTTCATTCTCGCTTGTGGTATAGCTTTGGTCACTGCATTGCCGTTATTTGGAATAGCAGGAAAGTCCACAAAAACAATATCTGTCGTTCATAATACTACAGTAACGTACAAAATGTGTGAAACATTTTCTATTTTGTGGTATAAATGGTTTTTTCTGCTGCTTTTGATGTTAAGTGTTACTATAACAGCATTCCTGTACATCCCAATATTAAAAAATATAAGGAAAAAATCTCTCGTAAAACAATCAACTGAAAAAGAAACCAAACTCAAAAGGGAAAGGACTGTACCCGGAAAATGAAGGCATCAACAGGAGAAATGGTTCAACGTATACTGTCAATCATGTTTTTTATCCTATTTCTTGCCTATTTTCCCTCCATGATAACTACTGTACTCTATTTTGTTGTAATAAGGAATTCAAGCTCATTAACAGACGCAGATGTGTTTGCATTTATTTTATTTGATCGTTTATATTTTCTTAATCATGTTATAAATCCATTCGTGTATTGTTATTTTGATTCAAAATTCAGAGATCAATTGAGAATTTTTCGAATGAGAAAATGATGTCCATGGATGTTGATCATGTCTTTCATTTACAATATGTCTGAAATAATGGATAAGCTACATGGAACTCTAAAATAAAACTTATACTCAAAATTTAGTTTATTTTTTTGTTTTTGTTGATTAAAGTCTCCTCTCGAGAATATTTTATTCATATAAAGAGCTAATATATGCACTTGCCGGTAGAGGTCTGTAAATAAATCTAATGCTCTGCAACCAAAGCAATTGAGTAGTGATGGATCTTTTTTTGTGCCAACAATTACTGTTTACAGGACTTATTCAAAGAACCGGTCTTCACTACTAAAGTCTTTTCGTTTGGAGATGCCGTTGATGCCCCAATTAGAATATGAATCTTCTCCGTCTATGCATAATGGGAAAGGCAAACTAGATTTTCAAAAGTTTTAATTGAACTCTTGTAAGTACCTTCTAAGTACAATTTTCTTGTTTAACTTCGAGATATATGTAAATTTCAATAAATACAACAACCATCCAAAAAATGTTTATCATATTTTGAGAGCATTAAGAGTGGAGTGGTGTCAAAATCCAATGGAATTCGATGTACATGTTAACATGATACACCTAGCAAATATAAGGATACAACAATCATCCTTAATTCTGCTTCTATTTTTTGAGAAAATGGTAATTTATGAGGGTACATTAATCAATTATTAACTACACATGCTTTAATTTCTGTACAATTCAGATAATTTAAGGCTCAAGTGAGCTTTTCTGATCAAAATTTGTCCGTCGTGTGTCGTTGTCGTCGTTGTTGTTGTCGTTGTTCTCGTAAACTTTTCACATTTTCATCTTCTTCTCAAGAACCACTGGGCCAATTTCAACCAAACTTGGCACAAAGTATCCTTGGGTAAAGGGGATTCAAGTTTGTTCAAATGATAGGGCCACGCCCTTTTCCAAGGGGAGATAATCATAAATTTGTTAAAAATTATTGTCATTTTTAAAAAAAACTTCTACTCCAAAATCACTGGGCCTGGAAAGATGAAACTCATGTAGAATCATCCTTAGGTAGTGTGGATTCAATTTTGTGCAAATCATGACCCCCGGGGCAAGGGTGGGGCCAAAATGGCCGACCCAAGTTTTACATAGGAATACATAGAGAAAATCTTTAAAAACCTTCTTCTCCAGAACCACTGGGCCAGGAAAGATGAAACTCATGTAGAATCATCCTCAGGTAGTGTAGATTCAAGTTTGTTCAAAGCATGACCCCCAGGGTAAGGGTGGGGCCAAAATGGCCGACCCAAGTTTTACATACTAGGAATATATAGGAAAAATCTTTTAAAATCTTCTTCTCCAGAACCACTGAGCCAGGAGAGATGAAACTCATGTGGAATCATCCTCAGGTAGTGTAAATTCAAGTTTGTTCAAATCATGACCCCCGGGGGAAGGGTGGGACCAAAATTACCGACCCAAGTTTTACATAGGATTATATAGGAAAAAATCTCTAAAAATCTCATGTAGAATCATCCTCAGATAGTGTGGGTTCAAGTTTGTTCAAATCATGACCCCCGGGGCAAGGGTGGGGCCAAAATGGCCGACCCAAGTTTTACATAGGGATATATAGGAAAAATCTTTAAAAATCCTCTTCTCCAGAACCACTTGGCCAGGAAAGATGAAACTCATGTAGAATCATCCTCAGGTAGTGTAAATTCAAGTTTGTTCAAATCATGACCCCTGGGGGAAGGATGGGGCAAAAATTGCCGACCCAAGTTTTACATAGGAATATATAGGAAAAAATTTTAAAAATCTTTTTCTCCAGAACCACTTGGCCAGGAAAGATGAAACTCATGTGGAATCATCCTCAGGTAGTGTGGATTCAAGTTTGTTCAAATCATGACCCCCGGGGCAAGGGTGGGGCCAAAATGACCCACCCAAATTTTACATAGGAATATATAGGAAAAATCTTTTAAAATCTTCTTCTCCATGCAGAACCACTGGGCCTGGAAAGATGAAACTCATGTGGAATCATCCTCAGGTAATGTGGGTTCAAGTTTGTTCAAATCATGACCCCCGGGGCAAGGGTGGGGCCAAAATGGCCAACCCAAGTTTTACATAGGAATATATAGGAAAAATGTTTAAAAATCTTCTTCTCCAGAACCACTGGGCCAGGAAAAATGAAACTCATCTGGAATCATCCTCAGGTAGAGTGGATTCAAGTTTGTTCAAAGCATGACCCCCGGGCCAAGGGTGGGGCCAAAATGGCCAACCCAAATTTTACATAGGAATATATAGGAAAACATCTTTAAAAATCTTCTTCTCCAGAACCACTGGGCCTGGAAAGATGAAACTCATGTAGAATCATCCTCAGGTAATGTGGGTTCAAGTTTGTTCAAATCATGACCCCCGGGGGAAGGGTGGGGCCAAAATGGCCGACCCAAGTTTTAAATAGGAATACATAGGAAAAATCTTTAAAAATCTTCTTCTCCAGAACCACTTGGCCAGAAAAGATGAAACTCACGTGGAATCATCCTCAGGTAGTGTTGATTCAAGTTTGTTCAAATCATGACCCCCAGGGCAAGAGTGGGGCCAAGTTTTACAAAGGGATATATAGGGAAACCTTTTAAAATCTTCTTTTTAAGTACTTCAAAGCTATGATTAGTAATATTTATATGGAATCATCCCCAGGCAGCGTAGATTCTAGTTTGTTCAAATGATGAACGCCTGGAGGGGGGGGGGGAGTAAATTCAAGCCTGATGTGCTCCGGTGAGCGCTATGGCCCTTTGGCCTCCTGTTTTAAATTCACCGGGTTTCGTATGGCAATTTGTTTTGCAACCCTCCACCAGCATTAGGTGTTATCTTAAAATGGATGACATCTTGAAAGGGATAATTTAAAATAAAACAATTATACAAATTCTATTTTATATGAATTTATTCATTTACTTTGTGTATTTCTAGCTTCATTCCAATAATAAGAAGAAAAAGAGACAACTGTTTCTATTAGTAAATATTTTAAGTGTATATTTAGTGTGTGACCCGATTCGGAGCATGTATGCAAGCTTCAAACATGTATTAGAAAGGGTAATTTTCCCAATAAGTCTGGTTTAATATACTCAGTATTACTTCTTCCTGATTTGTAAAAACATGAAATATCCATGCAGATGTCCAACAACATGTTAACTCAAAACTCATTTAAACAATACAAATCGGAAGAAGCAAACACGGACCTCCAAAAAGTCACAAGTTCGATCAGAAGCCTGTGAGGAGTGAACTTTCCCTGCCGACCAGTCACGTACTCGATCCATGACAGTATTTGGGAAAACGGAGGATTCCCTGGTTAATTCAGCCTGGAAAAAAAATTGCCCAACAATCAGTTTAAATAACGTCATTCAGCATTTGACTCTTGATAGCTTTATGTCGTCATTGCATCGTATCATATTGGGTTTTTTTCTTTAAATCCATCGCTGGTTTTTAAGTTTTCAGTTTTTTAAAACACACTTAATTTGACAATATCGATGTTAAATTTTTTTCTCTGAATTTTATATTAGTATTTTAATCACAATAAATTCTATATATTAAAACATAATTCATTGGAAATTCTATAATAACATAACAAATTACGATCTTTCAAATTTATATACAATTCCCCGCGATAAATTAAAGTCCAAGCTTTCTGAAATAATTGACAACTGTTTTCTCAATAGAAAATTAACTCTTATTATTTTCTTACTTACCTTGTTATTTGTCATTTGCTAAATTACTTTGTTAAAAAAATCTGATTTTACATACAAGTACTCTTAAGTTGATATTAAAAAGATGCTCGAGTTTCTGATTGACAATATTTATGTATTTTTGTTGGGCCAGCAGGACTTCCAGAAATCTATTGGAGTTCTCATGGGTGCCAATTGCGTCCCGATATTAGCAGAGTTTTTAGTCGTATGAAGCAGAAGTTTATCCAAAATCTTGTACGTAAAAAGAAGAAAACACTTGCTGTGTCCATCAACTCGACATTTAGACGTATTGTCAATTAACAATAATTATTCCCATTCTTAATATTCCGGTGAGGTTGAAATAAAAGATATGACAGAGTCTGACAAATTTGTTTCATATTTGGATCTTTTATTAGGAAAAGACGTTTACTTAATGGTTAATGGTTATATATCATCAAAGCTTTTTGATAAACGTGATGGCCTTAAGATTTCAATTGTTAATATATACAGCAATAAACCTTTGCCACCTACAAACGGAGTTTATATCTTTCAGTTGATTCGATACAGAAGAGCATGTTCTACGCATTAATCATTTTCTCAAACTAGGTAATTTATTGCCAACAAGTTGATGAAGAAAAATTATAATCAGTCTCGTTTAACGTCAACATTTCGTAAGTTCTTTGGTCGATACAAAGATCTTGTCAGCAAATACAGTTTATCATTTATCAATCTCAAATAATCCTTTCTATGGGGCTCATGGGCAAGAACACTCACCTGGTAAATATTTCCGTATAAATACTTTTGAAAAACAAATTACATGTATATCACCCTGATTAAGATGCACTGTTACGCTAGTTTTCATATTAGTGTGCCCGCCGAAACATGGCTGAAAAATTGCCGACTCGGCGTTAAACAATATTCAATATTTACATTCGCTGTGTTTTTCTAGTAAGCTTACTGTGAAATTGATTTGAAAAACATTTTCGTGTATACTCACGCGTAGAAATATGCTCGGAGAAACGTGCGTTAACGTGACGTCACAATAAGACTGCAGCGACGTTAGTAAAATGCGATAATATAGGACAACGAGAAATTCAAATATTGAGTATATTTTAGTTGCCTCCAAACAGGTAAAATGTAAATATAAGGAATGTTTTTCAGTTTAGTGTGAATTATTGGTGTGTGAATCACACAGGCTTGCACATACTAGGCATATTTTTCATGAAGCTCTAGCGCGCTTCATGAAATATGCCTACGTGACAAGTCTGTGTGAATCACACACCAATAACTCACACAAAACTAAAAAACATTCCTTAAATCAATCATTCAATCATATTATTTTGAACATATTTTATTGTATAAACAAAAGGATTCGAAACAAGTTCTTTCAACTTACGAGTTCCTCTCCTTAAATATAACTATATGTCATGCAATTAAAATACATGTACATGTAGTACATTGAGATATAAATACAAAAGAGATACAAGTGAGATATTTGTTCAGAAATATAACAATTTAAAATCTACAAGATTCGTCAATAAATTTATGCACAGCAGCAAAAATATATGTGTTTGTTTCTACAGGCAAATTTACATCACCACATAATAACAAATTTGTGTCAATGTTGACCAATTCGTCAAGTAAAAATAGGCGATTAAAAAGATTATGCCTAGCGTTTGGATAATTTCTGCAGGCAAAAAAGAAATGATAAACATCTTCATACTTTCCACATGAACATAAACAATGATAAAGGGCTATTCATAATATTTCTTTTGTGTAAATCATAATTAAGTATACATTTGTGTCTGAGTTTAGTATAGATTATATTTGTATAACGCATGCCAAATGAAAAATAGTTTGGGGGATTTTTTTTACTTCTGTAGTTAAGTTTTTTCGAAACGCATTGATTGAGATGGCTTCCCTTATTTCTGTCTTTAATAAATTCCACTGTTTCACAGCGTCAGGAATAAAAGATCTTTTATTTAAGGAATGAATTTAATAGCTACCCATTTTATATGGTATAAACTGGGTTGGGGCAGTTTACGCTTTATAAACCGCGAAGCGGTTTATGAAAAAGCGTAAACTGTTCCAACCCAGTTTATAACGTATAAAATGGGTAGCTATTAAATTCATTGCTTATAATTTAATTTTCATTCATTTGATGTAAGAAAAAAAGAATATTGTTCTGACAAAATGACTTCAAATTGTACAAAATTTGAATGTAACGTCAGGCGGATTGATACGTTTTGATTGTGACGTAGGCAACCCATTTTATACGATATGAAGTAAATTTTTTATCCAATCAAATACAGTGTTACAACCAGAATTAAATTATAGATCAATCATATTGAGTGCCGACAAATTGTACATTTAAAATTCCTTTTTGCATAAATTATTGGCAATTATGCATACACCGTGTCCTGTTTGAGTTTTAAAATTTGGGCGATTATTTTCTTGGGTGTTTAAATGTATGCTATTTAAAGTATGTTATAATTTGCTAATCCATTTCTTCTAATATACTAGTATTTCTATTGCCTTTTCCTTGCCCAATATATCGGTAGACGCAGACTGATTTGGACAGAGAGGAATGGCTGCCACAGTAAATTTTCCCGTCCTCATCCACCCAAATACCCGCGGGACAGGTCAGCTCCGGGGAGCAGACAAAGAAGAAAAGGAAGTGGCCCGTTTGATCCAGGACATGGATACTGCAATTTTCAGTGTCAAAAGAATCCCCATTTGCGACGTAGATACGCCCGGATGAATCTGTGCATACGCCGTATGGTAGGAAGCTTGATTGATTCTTCTTTCCTTTGTACACACAGCGTATGTTTCCTGTTGTCTTCACAACAATAAGGGATTCCCTGCCAAAGTCCGACACACAGATATCTCCATTTTTGTTTTCTGTTACAAAATGAGGCCATTGGAAGAGGTTTCCCTCTTTGCCTCTGTGATAATCTTTAAGCTTCATTCCATATTTGTCGTATTTAGTCACCATCGCTTCTTTGTCTCTACGCAATCCAACAATGACGTCATCGTTTATTTTTGAGCAAAAGATGCCTACTGGTTCCCAAGCGTCAGTATTTATGAACGTCTCTACAGCCCCTCCACGGCTTACTTTAACAATGTCGCATTTGTCTTTTTCAGCATATAATAAATCCCCGTCGCTTGATACGCTGTGGTAGCCGTCTACAGAGTTAGGTGTGGCCATTTTAAGAAGTGGGTTTCCTTTCATGTCAGATTTGACAATGTTTCCCATATCGTCGCTCATCCATAGATATCCGGATGTATGGCCTGAAATATGATAACAGCAATTTAAGCCAAGTTTGGTCAGTGGAATTTCGCCGACCATGATGAAAGTGGGCATTGGCTTTTCTTCCATGAACAAATCTTCGTCTAAAATAGAGAGCAGGTCAGCGTTGCTATCCTCAGAGCCAATCTTTAGTCTTCCAAAAAAGTTTTCGATGCCATTCAGTTTCATCTGACCTGGAATGAATTCACAGCTCTGAATGACTGGCAGTTTCGGTTCGATCTCTAACTGTGCCAGTTTTCCTAGGTTGTGATACGAAATCAGACTTCTTGGCTCGTTAGCCTCTATCTGATGCTTATACTCATCGCGGGCTTGTTTGAGATCAGATAAATAAGTCTTCATTATTTTCTGTTGTTCCTGAAACCCCTCTGTCATAGATGTCTTCAGAGAATCAATTTTCTTTGATAGATCATTTTCTATGTCGTCCACCATTTTCTTTATTGCTGTCGCGCATTCTTTCATAGAGGAACGCGTGTTTTCAATTCTTCTATTCATGGTTTCCTCGTGATCTTTTATCTCTTCAATTTTTCTCTGCGACTTTGGGATACGGGTGCTTTCAAGGATAAGCACAGCATAGTGGCATTTTTCTAAAGCTTCGTAGAAAGTCAACTCTAAGTTCAAGAAATGGTGATTCTGATGAAGTCCATGTGTGATACATTGTGAACAAACCGGTGTCTGTAAAAATAAAAATAAGTGATTTCTAACACTTACCGTAAACTTTAAAAAAAAAGTCTTACTAGTTCTATAAAAAACATTACAAGTACATTTTTTCACAATGATAGAAACTTGCATTATTTCCATTTAGGTTTTTTTTTAAAAGAGTGAAGAAATCTACGTAATTTTGGAATACCCTGGTATAACTACATGTATATTTATAGCAAACCTGACATTCTTTACAGAGCAGATCCTCTAGCTTTGAGGGATGTATCCTACAATATCTTTTTGAAAACAAGTTTTGTTCTATCTCTTCACACTGCGTGGAAGCTTGGTGCTGGTTTAGGTATTTATCTGCCTCGGGTTTCTCCTGTGGAGTTTCTGTTGGAACAGGTGCGTGGGTATTACTTGGGTGCGGCTCCTTACATAATGGAACTCCCATCTAATACAATAAGAAATGAATTTAAATCTTTGTTTATAATTAATAAGTTTTCTATTACAATTTATTTTGGCTATTGGTGCAGTCTAAATAAATCAAACAACCAAGCCTACATAAATGTGGAATCTACATGTACGTGGTAATTAACTTTTCAATTGTCGATTCTCTTACACAATTAAACCTATAATGTACAGTTTTTTGTAGCAATGAGTCCTTTCATCAACATATCTGCCTTTATCTCTCAGTTGGTTTGATACGCAGGAGCAAATGAACAATTTTTCACAGGAGGAAATGTCGAAGAGAAAAGGAAGTCTCAATTGAAATCATCATTTCGTAAATTCTATTATCTATTCAATAATGCCTTTATAGTGATACAATCTGTCATTTCAAATGCTGACTGATCTATTACTTATTGTTTCTAGACCATTATTTTACGCCAAATTACCATGTTGACGGCGGATTTTTCCATTATTTCCCAATCATCACAAGGAGCACACGGTGGGTGCGACAGGTCAGCCTTCATGGCACCTGATCACACCTCTGGTGTTTTAGTGGTCCATGTTTGCTTTGTTCTTGATTTGTAGTGTCTGTTTGAATGGACTTTTGAGATTTAATACTAACAGTTCGTTTTCTCCATATATATTTCGCAGGAATATGATTTATATGTTTTTATTACATTTTAATAGCTAAATTTGGATATGAGACCTTAAAAACGTGGGCAGTATACATGTACGTTGGCATGAAATGACCTCCAAAACATCAGAGTTGGGATCAGGTGCCATGGAGGAGTGGGCATCCCCTGCTGACCCGTCACACCCGCCGTGTTCTCATTGTCATGATTGAGAAAGGACGGGAAATCCGCAGACAATTTAGTGTGTGAAAAATGATTTAACGATTATTATGAAAAACATCAGTCAGCGCTTGAGTTATGAAAGATTGTTCTCGCTAACGCAATGCCATCGCATCTCCGATAAAAAATTAGATTTGATATCTTTGTTTCATCAACTTGCATATAGAATTTTATAGAATCTTAAAGCTTGTTGTTGTTTTTATTTTCAATTTTAAGATAAAATTTTAAGTTACTACTCTGACAGTTTTATACGTACATATTATACAGAATTTTTTATTACATTTCTTTTCCATATATTTTTATACATGTAATTGTGTAAAAAAAAAAAAAATAAATAAATAAAAAAAAAAATCTTTAATAAAGGAGCTTTATCATATTTTGCTTAATTGTTTCAATTTCACAAAAAAAAAGTCATTAATTTTATAATAAAGAATATAATAATAATATCAAAATGAATTTATATAAAGCGCTAAATATTTATAGAATTACTCTAAGCGCTGCACAATAAAACGCAAATAAACATAATTTAATAACTATGAATACATTTATACATTTAACATATAATTCTGTGTTAGAAATTATAACATTAAAAAGATATAATTACATACATTAATTAAAATTACGTCATTAATAAAACTGTCAATAGAAGACCAATTACATCTTTTGAGATGATGTTACTGTTTCAAATTGGAAAATTAATAAGGCAAAGAAGACGTATACTAAGATTTAAATCGGTTCAGAAAATGGTTGTAAAAATATCAAAGAATTTTTTTTAAGTACAGCTCCGTGTAAAAATCATGCAATATAGGCATAAAGGTGATATATGAGGGTTCTCGGAATTTGATGATTTTCTACACATAGTTTTCCCTTGCACTATGAACCATGTATGTAAAATAAAAAATGTTTTGGATCATGGTTACTATGGAAATGTGGGTAAAGGAATTTCCCTAGCAACCAGCCAATTTTCAACTTGGATGGACGAAAAAATTCCTTATCTTTGGGGCACTAATTAAATGTAATTACTAGAGAAATTTCTTTTTTATTGCTTTTATTCTCAAGATATACATCTTGACTGCTTTCACAATAAAAAACATAGAAATAAGATTTAAGATATTTGTATGATAGATATAGGTATATATACATGTTTTCCCTTTTTTGCTGACTCAGCAATTTCCATGATTTTGGAATATTTCGGTGTCGAATTACTCAAATGATGGACCTGATACAGACATCGTGTGTACATGATGTAAAGGCAGAGGACTTGTTCTTTTAGAATTTGAATTCAGAAGTGTATAATTTTTTTAACTTCCTATCCGTTGCCTAGCAACAAAAATGCATGTTTTTATGAAAAAAAAGAGAAAATATGTAAAATCCTGAAATCAGAAACCACAAAACTTATTATTTTTAAATTTACAAGAAATTAAATTTTTGAGACTTTTCTGCAAATTAGTGACCATTTTACAATTTCATATCTCCATGGTAACAACAATTTCTCCTTAACAACACATTATAGAATGAAAATTTTAGAACATTCATGCACAATTGTTAAAGATTCTTCAATCATTTTGTAAAAAATGAATCAGGCAGATTTAAAGAAAGCAATTAGCATCTAATTCAATTCTTTTTATTTCTGGATAATCCCATAGCAACGACTTTGAGCACATAGCAACCAATATAATCTATATAAAAGAACTTCAACAGTTTTGGTATACAGAATCTAGTTCAAGGAACATTGGCATTTAAATGATTGCCGGTAGAAAATATATATACATGTAAATGTATATATTATGCAATCAAGTTTTAAAAACCCTAATCAAAAAGATTGCCATGGAAACAGATGTAAATATTCATGCGTTTCAAGAATTCTGACGGTACTTTAAATCGTTTAACCTGTGTTGAGTTCTTCACAACATGGCCGAGAATGAAAAACCTGTCAATCATCTTGTACACGACACGTACAATTGTAAAAGATTCTTCAATCCATTTTTTTTTTAAATTTAATCAGGCAAATATAAAAATGCAATTAGCCTCTTTTAATCTTTTTTACTTGATTTACCCATAGCAACAATTCTGAGCACATAAAAGTCAAAATACTCTTTTAAAAGTCAAGAATTATACTTTGTGAACATTTCAACAATATATGTACACAGAATCAAGATTAGGAGACATCCATGATTGACATATAAAATATTTGCTAGTAGAAAATATGTATCAAATTATAAATTAAATCAAAACTAAGAATGTTACCATGGTAATGGGTATAAACGTTTTTGGTCATGAACAATCTTTGCGTGAAATAGTAATTTCTAATGTCCCTCCGTGAAGAAGATATGGACTGGCCACGTTTGCACAGATCTAGATGGACATGATTCTTATGTACCTTTCCCAAACTTTGAATGCTGGGGGGGGGGGGGGGGGGGTTTAATAATGTAAGAAAGAATTCATTATAATATCTAGACTTTCCTTTATGGCACATTGAATCTTGCATCACGGTATTCTCTGATAGGCCTACTATTTCCTGTGAGATAGCACTGGGTTGAGGGAGGGGGTTGGTAACATCCATTATTACAGTGGCCAAGAAACCCCCAAAAAATTCATTGAGGTAAGACAAGCTCTTCCTTGTTTTTAAATAACAAACACCCATACATAGAATCACCCCACAGACACTTCAAGTCTGCAGCGACATTTTTCCAATGGGACAACCTCCGAACTAAGTTGACAAAAAAATTAAATAAAATACATTAAACAAAACTAAAACAAACCTGTGCATCGCACTCTAACATTCTTTTTTTGGGAGAAGGGGGGGTCTTTAACTTTTTTGGCACTTTTTTTCTTTTAAATACCTGAATTTACATTTTGACCTTCCGGTGTAACGTTGAATTTCGACCCGGGTTGAAAATTGACCCGAGGGTCATTTTTCAACGTTGCAGAGCGAGACCAAAGGTGTTGAATTTAGACCCTAGTCCGTTGAAAACTGAGCCGGGTCGTGGAATTTTGATTATGAAACCGGTTCTTAATTCAGCAGCATATAAACACATTTATGACTTGGTTTTCACAACTGTGATATACTAGTAATCCATACCCCCCCCCCCCCCCCCCCCCCCCCCGCAAACACACACACAATTTTTTTTATTATTATTTTTTTTTTTGCAAAGATGGACATAATATAGGCATTGAACAATGCGAGAATGGTTTAGCACCCCCTTTTCAAGTTAAAAGGGGGAGGCTAAACCAATTTCACAGGGTTTCAACAGGCATGTTACAGTGTAGTCAAAAAGTTGGATCCCCCCTACCAAAAAATAGGATTTTCGGGTTTGGACTGCTAGTTTGGACAATGGACATTTCTTCTTTCTTTTGTAAGTTGTCAATTTTTTCAGATATGATTTTTTTTGTTTTTCAAGCCCCCCCCCCCCCCCCCCCCACTTTCAGTTTGCTTCCGACACTAATGTAATCAATTCAGAAATTCCGTTATATTTTCGTAGAATAAAACATTAACAAAAATTTCTTAGATTTCAAAGTTATAGGTAGCTTAAAATCGCAATATTTTGTGTGATGTTTATTCACAAAGAAGTACATTTGTGTATGTAAATCCTGAATATTAGTAAACATAGTTACACAATATACAATTTAGTTCAGATTTTTAAAATTTATATTTGCTTTTTGCTAACAGACTTCATTTATTTTAATTTTAAAATTCGTAATATTAGTATTTTGGAAATGGTGAGAGATTTACGCATGATGCACGTACGTTTCAATGCTTATTTAGTTATGCACAACATTAATATCTTATAATGTGTAACTTGAAAAATGAATTTTTGTTTTCAAAATAAAAGATTTAGTGGTCTCTTTCTCATAGTTAATCAAACAGTTCAAGAACGAACCTCACAATACACCTGTATTTTGGTATGTAGAGGGGGGTGGGGGGGGGGGGGGGTGGGGGGGGGGTGTTATCTCCCCTTTTTTTGGATTAGTACCAATCGAAGAATTTTTTTCTGTATTTTTGTCTGGACTGTTTTCTTCATTTTTGTAGTTTTATTCTAATCCATAAATGTTTGCCTTAGATACACAACCCTGACTTTAAGCGTTATTTAATTTTTGTAATAAAGTAGCCAAAATATAACATTGACACCCCCCCCCAACCGGGGAAACACAGGATTTAGTGCGGAATTTCTGAAGCGGCCCTTCCATCCAATTTAAGAAACAGGGTTTGGTTTTCAACATTGGCTAGTTTCACTTTCCCCTTTTAGTTTGCTTGTTTGTTTGTTTCGTTTCTTTTATTTAGTTTGTTAATGACTTCTGGTCACTATATTTCACAGGGTTTTGACACCATTCCTCCGCCTCCGAGAAAACTCAAGCCCCCCACCTCTCTTTCTTTGAAGAGGAATGTGCTTTTAAGTTGGTTAGAACAAAAGAAGCTGCAGGGACGGCGTTTAATTTTAATTGTTGATATCAAAGATGATGGGAAGTGTAGCTTCTAGTCCATCCCAGACTCTAACTCGAGTTCTCATTCTCAAGGTAATGCTCCGAAAACGATCGATTTTTAGGCCGAGGCAGGTTACTGACAGATAAGTTTGTTACAGGGATATCACCAACATTGTTTAAAGTCAGCAATACTTACATGTTATGGTCACTATATTGATCTTTTCTTAAATAATACATATCATTGGATTCAATATGTCCGATGTGTTTTATTCTAATTTTTAGGCTATTAATTTTGTTAATTTTTATACTGATTTTGAGTAGATGGGATGTTCTGCCCACCTGATCAATATATACATGTATATGGAGCTCATTTTCTAGACACCAGATTTCCAAGGTTTTTTTTATGCCTCTATTCATAGCTTTGTAGTTATTCATGGATGCTATGGATTTTAGAAATTATTGTCAAAACATAAATTGTCACGGTTGAAGATAACTGAAGATACTGATCAAAATGTACATATATAAAAGGGATGATAGATTTATTTCTCTTATTCTTGAAAAGGGGAAAAATTAAAATCGAAATATAAATATAGAGATACTGATAAATCCCGTAAAACAACTTCCCAATTAAAAAAAAATTGTTCAAACTCTGAGGTGGGGTCAATTTTCAACGTGTTGAGGTCATCAGGGATAAGAAAAAAATATCAAGCTGTTGAAAAATGACCCCGGGTATAAATTCAACGACTTTTGGTCTCAATTTTCAACGGAGAAAAAACACCCGCGGTTCAATATTCAACGTTGAAAAATAAACCGCGGGTCAATTTTCAACTTGGGTCAATATTCAACGTTACACCGGCCCTCCAGTCAAAACCTACATTTTAAAACTACAGCAAAAAATAATTCTCAGAAAAAGGGATTCGTGCGGGGACAATTTAGAAGATTCTCTTCATCCATAAAAATATCTCAATATAAGAAGAGGGATATTTTCTTATGCATACTCTTTTTTATGACTTTTTATGCATACTTCTTAAAATCAGTTACTTCAGAAGATGGTCCAAAGATGACATAGGTAAACTTCGATGGAATCTTCCGATGAAATCAAAGTGAAACCTTGCATGTAACTTGGTTCGGGGCCTGGAGTTAGGGTTCTGAAGGGAAGGAAAGCAAATACGCGAAATTCTATCTAGCAGGCAGAGATTGAACGACTTAATACGGAAATCTCTCTCTCTCTCTCTCTCTGTGTGTGTGTGTGAGGATGTGTGTGTGCAAAAATAAAGGGAGGTTCCATTCCCCTTTTCTTTATCTGCCTATGAAAGCATAGGTTTGTCTCATGGGTAATATCCACCATACACAAAGGTGGACCCTTCTACTCACCCCCACCCCACCCCCTCGTTTCATTTTTTAAAAAAAATTGTTTGTAGTATAATGATACTATTATCTTAAAGTCAAGGAGAAACACCTCATATTTATTAGAATGCCTCAGTTTCCAGGAAAAACTTCGCCCTGGATTCCCCCCCCCGGGGGGGGGGGGGCTTCAATGCAATTCCCGAGATCAATTTGCCCATCCATGGCACTTCGATGTTTTATTGTTTATAAAAAAGTGTGAATTTCTCTTCTCAAGAATAGCACAACCATGATTATTTTTAGTCTTATTAATTCAGAAGCATACTCAGATTCAATTTTTTTTTCGAATAATGTCCCGGACTTAGGGTGGGGATTACGATGAAAATCACAAGTACACACAAAAAATCTTTTAAAGCTATGAGTAAGTTAATAAATAAGGAAGCATCTTTAATTTGTCATGTCTATGTTTTGTCAAATAATTCAAGGCCACTATTTTACATAAAGTTTTCAATACTGAACTTCGAAGATCTAACTTCTTTCATGACCTTTTTTTATTTACTACTGCATAACCTTTATTTGACTATGCTGGAACAAAAAATATAATTATTCCTATTGATTTTGAGGTCAAAAGGTCAAAGATCAAGGTCATCAATTAAAAAATTGTGTCTTTTACAACACTCTCGTTTCCGCTCGATATCTTTAGAAACCTCTAATAAGTCTTAGCTTTGCAATGACACCTTTTACCACTTATCTTTTGGTCAAAG